>NW_005842746.1:713848-723881 GCF_000455745.1 Alligator sinensis
AAACGGAGGTGAAGAATTTGTTAAAGAGGTCTACATTCTCCTCTGGCGAAACCACCAGATGGCCCAGCATATCTTGCAGGGGCCCCACATTTCCCAGCGCCTTCTTCATCCTCCCTATATATTTGAAAAAGGACTTTTTATTATCTTTGATCTTGGAAGCTAGTCCTAGCTCTGTCTGCCTTAGCTTTCCTAACAGCCCTCCTAAAGGCCCGAGCAGTGGAGGTATACTCCTCTTTGGAGATCACCCCCGCTTTCCACCGGGTGTACACCGCCTTTTTGGCAACCAGGCCTTCCTGGACGTCCTTGGTGAGCCAGGGGGACTTTTGGGCACTCTTGCCCCCCTTGCTTCTTGTTGGGATTGTCACCCCTTGGGCCCTGAGTATCGTCTCATTAAAGAACGACCACTCATCTTGGGCACTGAGTTCCGCTGCCCTCGAACGCCAGCACCTCTCCCACCAATCTCCTCAACTCCTTGAAGTTGGCCCTCTTGAAGTCTAGGGCTACCGCCCTACTACAGGCCCTTGTCACCTTGCGCTGGATGATAAAATCCATCAAGCGATGTTCGCTACCACCCATGTGGTCCAGGACCTGGAGCCCCCTTACCAGATCATCGCCTGTGGCCAGGACCAGGTCCAACAGGGCATTTCCTCTAGTGGGACTGTGCACCTCCTGGGTTAAGTGGAGGTCCTGTATCTTGGCCAGGAACCTCCTGGACCGGTTCAACCTGGCTGACTGCTCCTCCCAGCAGATGTCATGGGTGATCTAAATTACCCTGACAACTACATCCCTTAAGTGCCTCTGCAAGCTGGCCCGAAAATTCCCGGTCCAGCTCCTCCCCTTGGTTGTGGGGTCTGTAGTAGACCCCCACTGCTACATCCCTCTCCCCATGATCCCCTTGTATCTGTATTTTAGCCCTGGCAGGACATGGCAGGGTTAAGAGGCCAAGGTGGCCTGGTATCTTCGATTAGGTCAGTGGAGGCTTGAGGCCACTGCCCGGCTTTGAACTTGCAGCTGCCCCCCCGCTGCCTCCCCCAACTGTGGGGCCGGTGGATGGGCCCTCTGGGCCAGGGAGGCTAGGCTCCAGACTGGGGCAGAAAGGAGGGCCATGAGCCCCAAGCCCATGGAGCTACAGCCTCAGAGTCAAACCCTATCTGGTGGGCTTAGACAGGGAGGGCCTAGCTAGAGAGACTGGGACAAGGCCAGTGGTGGCAGAGGATCCCAACATACAAAAACAATAGGCAGCCTCCCACTTACATTTCAATCAAGATGTGGCAGGAGAGTAGAGAGCGGGACACAAGAAACCTTAAAAGGGACTCCAAGGGCACCCCACATAGGGCGTGGATAACGCAAAAGATGGCGCTGGGGAGGGCAACCTGTTACAGTGACCCATGCTGCAGATTTTCTCTCGTGTTCAGACTTTCTTATGCAGACTATTGAGAGCTCTTAAGTGGGAGAAGAGAAACATTATCCCCAAACTCAGCCTATCATCTATGTAACTGGACATTAAACCGTGATGTATCCTCTTGGAATCAGGAGCCTGATTGCAAGAGTGGAGCCTAAATCACTATAGATGCAGAGAAGCAAGGATTTTTTTGGGTGGTATTTTTTTTATCGGACCAACTGCATAGTTTGGATTGAGTTACACAGGTTTTAGAACCCAAGATATTCTTCTTCATGTCCGAGCAGTGGGTAGGTATGGGGTTTGTGGAGGGGGAAGGTGGCCAGGGGTGTGTGTATGTGTTTGGTGGGGTGTATGCATATAGCCATGAGTGGGGCTCCCCCGAGAGGTGTTCAGGTGTATGTATGGATACGGTATTTGTGTGGTTGTGTGTGGGGTAGGGTGTGGTTGTGGGGTTTGCAGGTGAGAGTTTGAGGGTATGTGCCATGTGCATTGGTGCCCCTCCTGAGCTGGTTAGCACCTGCACCTGCCCTACAACAGCCTGGAGTCCATGCACCCTGCAGCACCTCCCCACCCCCACCAACAGCACGCAGTCCCAGCATGCCTGGCTGTGGCTCATCCTGCCATCCCTAGGCATGCAGTGGGATGGAGTGGCTCCTTCCTGCTGCTGCTGCTGGCCCCAGCCTGGGGTAACAGAGGGGACCAGTATGCACAGCCCCTACTCGACGTGCCCTACACTGGCTCCGGATTCACCTGTCTCAGCTGAACAGTGGCAGCAGCAGCACCAGGCAGAAAGTGTTGCTCGGCATGGGGGGGGAAAAGCTGCCCCTCTCCCTAGCCAGGAAGTTTTTGGTGCAGCTCCATCACTGATGCCTGTGAGTTGCCCTGTGCAGCAGCTGCAACAGTCCAGAGCAGCCACAGGGCAGCCCAGAGGCGGTGGTGATGGAGCCACACCACAGCCCGGAGCAGGCAGCCACACCAAAAATTGCCCGGTGGCAGCAAATGAGAGGGGCTGCTTTCCCCTTGTACCAAGCAACAGTTTCTGCCTAGTGTCACCACCGCTGCTGCTGCTTAGCCTGGACTGGCGAGCCCGGGGCCACATTGTGGCCCAGGATCAGTGGCAGGGGTGACAAACTGATGCTCATTGTGGGGCAAAAGCTGCCCCTCCCCTCCCCTCCCCTCCCCCTCATTGGTGCTTCCTGGTGCCTACATGGGGCTGTCCTGCATCTGCTCTACGCTGCCACTGCTGCCCCACAGGGCAGCCCAGATGTGACGCAGCATAGACAGGGCAGCTCTGTGCGGGCTCCGAGCAGCTGCACCAGGAAGCAAGGGGGAGGGGGAGGAGCCACTTTTCCCCACGTTGAGCAGCAGTTTCTCTCCTGCACTACTGCTGCTCAGCCCATATGGGCAAGCCCAGAACCAGCATGGGGTCGGGGTTGTGTGGGCTGGACCCTGGCAGTAACTGCGGGCCTGGAGCCAGTGGCAGCCTGAAGGAGCTGCCATTGCCCGGGCTGCCTAGAAAGGTCGTTCCACTGCAGAGCCACCCCAGCCCCACTGTGTCCAGTGGGGGGCAGGACATGCCAGGGCTAAGTGGCACCTTAGCCAGGGGGAACTTGGGGGACATGCTGGAGGCTGGACATTATTATAAAATGAGACAAAATATATGCAGCTAGCATTACTGATGTACAAACTCAAAGTATAACTTCCTATTATTTGGGAAATCTTTATGCTGATTATAAAAAAAAAAAAATAACTTTGAAAGGACATGGTAAGAATGAAATCTTACCTCAGTTTTGGTAACTGTGGTTTCTTTACAGATAGTTAACTTGCTGCTCTTCTTAAAATAAGAGACTTTTATAACCCAATCAGTACTTAGTTGGTGAATATATTCCAATTACTCTTTCCAAATTTATTGTAAAATTACCAAAAATATTGCATCATAATAGCAGAAAAATGTGATTTGGTCACTTAAGACTTTAGTGAACAGCTCATTCTTATTCTGAATGAATTTTAAACCCATATGTTTTGTGAAGTATTTCACAGTTCAGTAGCTATACTTGATTCCAGTATGCAACACTTGAAAATTAAACTTGTACAATAACTGTCACAGGCAAAAATAATGCTGAATTGATTGGTTTTTTTGCTTGTGTAACTTCAGAAAAGCTGAGTGTTAATGGACAGTACTAGTGTTTTGCTGACCTTTCAACCAATCCAGTCACAGTTTGCCATAGTACTGGGATCTCTTGGGGTAATGCAAACAATGATGCTTCTCATAATGTACTACAGTATTTAAAGATTATGGCTGGAAGAAAATAAACATATATTTAAACAAAACCTTTTGATGAAGATCTGACCTAAGGAGAGAGAACTACAAGTTGAAATGTTTCCCTTATGTAGTTCAAATTGATTTGGGGTACTTTTAAGTCACAGCACAAGCACCATTTTAATTATGTGGTACATTGTAAGGCTTTCATTGTGGGTTGGTTTACTGTAATAAGCTCTCAGTATTGTAAAGCAGTGAGAATTCAGTTACTGCTTGTATACATACTGAAGCTTAACTGCTACTTATGGAAATCTCTCTAGGTAGCATGATAAATATAAGTATTTTATAACAAAGTTAAGGAACTCAAACATATCAAAGATGGTAGCCATAAGATGGTAACTTTTATGGTGTATTAAGTGCCACCAAATATCCTATATTTCAGGTATGCTCTACCTTTCATTGGGTCAGACCCTTGATATCATATTCCACTGCTTTTTATCATCTAGTAAAAAGTGTTTTTTGATGAGAAAATTTAATGAACATGGTGATTTGTGCTATTACTTCATTGTTTGAACAGTGGCCTTCAAACCCAATCTTAGTTAATTTTTTTAAAAACAGTTTGGTTACAGAAACATTACATTTTCATTAAGCTATCTACAATGTCATTATCAGTTGTTTAATGCATTATTTTCAAGGTTAGCTGCTTTAATCAATATTTCTTATTTCTGCTAATTAAGTCATCCAAAAAGTAAGAGAAATTTGATTCTCGCTCATTGGAGGTAGTTGGTATTTGCATTCTGTTTGATTGAGAGAGGAAAATATACTTGACAAATAAGCAGAGAAGCAAGTAGTTTGCTCTTATGAATTAACTGAATGTGAACTGGCTAATATTAACATTTAACCTTCATCTGCACAGAGGAGTTGGTAATCTGTAACCAGATACTATTTGAAAAACAGCATTACTATTTTATTTCAGATACCCTAAGTAGAAATTTGCTGATACAGTATAATTCTCTTTAAAAAAAGAGATTCAGTTCAAATGTTCCTTCCATCTTTGTAGTTGCATATTGCTTGAGTCTCAGAATGGATTATAATGAATGTGAATATGTAGCATATATGATGCAATTTCATTTAGAAATACGTGGGTAGGTTTTCTGCCAAGAAGTCCTCTATTATAATACAGCTGTTAGTCATTTGGATATTAAAATCTGCAACTTTACTGGAAGTATTATGTGTACATATACCAGTTACCTGCTTCTCTCTCTGGTTTTTGGCTGTTGATAATCTAGTTAAATTTAGCCACCACCCACAAGTAAACTGGGGCAGTGTTTGGTCTATATGTTTGGTGTTGAGGGAAAAGTTGGTGAGCAGTTAGCTTGCCTTCAGTGCTTTCCAGCCCAGCCATATTATTCATGTGCAAGACGAACAGAAGAAACTAGAAGCATGGAGATTGGCATCTGCTTTTATTGACCACAGAAATACAAAAACTACTTGCTCTGTTTCAACAATAAGTCTTTTAATTTATTGCCTATGTTCTAAATCTCAATATTTGCCATATTTTACATGCTTTATTGCAGTGTTTTGAAGGGCCAGTGTGATGCATTAAGTGTTAGACCCTGACTCCATGCAGTGCCCAACGACTAGGGAGACGACGGTCCAATTACCCATGGATCCTGTTACTCGTTAGCCAGAGCAGAGCAGGGAGCAAACACCAGAACACCATTGCTTGCAACAGCTTTATTCAGAATGGAGACAGCTTCGGACGAGCTCCCACACCGATAGAGTATTGGGAGCTGCAACGAACAATAGCTTTTTTTCCCATATTTATACATTTTGGTTTATACTCATTAACATTTACTCTACCCTCGCCTTGCCTTCTGTTCCACCCATTTCTCCTCTCATCTTAAGCTTTGCCTCTGTTTACTGTTTGCCTCATTAGCATGGAATTGCCTATGCATTTCATTCATTTAAATGTCTTTTTGCTATGAGTGCATGTCTAAGACCTTGACTCCCAGCTCTTCAGTCAATGGGCGGACTTTGACTAAAACCTGGAAGCTTCTGGAGGCTTCTTCACCAATTACCATTCACCTTCTTGCATATGTTCATCTTGGATTCTGTTACCAATTACGTGTTGTTTTCCACATTACAGTCTATTTTTCTGTTTCAGGTTGTACCCTCTTCCACCTTTTTTTGGGCCCCTGTATCTTACCTCATTCCTTACTGTAGCTGGTTCACAGCACACAGACTCGCACAGAGTTACTTGCTGCTTTTTCTCAGAAAAATGGTTAACACAGTTAAAATGGTTACTTAGCATAAGCAAATGGCTGGCTTAGATATCATTCTGCCTTGTGGTCATCAGCTCTGCTAGGCCACAGGTTAAAGCCTTTGTATTCAGCTGCAAATCCAGTGCTTCCCTAATAATCCAAATTATTGTTACCCTAACATTAAGTACACAATATTTATCAGTAATCAGTGGTGAGAGGGAGAATAGCAAAACAGTTCCTGTGCTCGTATTTGACCCCAACATGAAGAGTAGAAAGGTATTTGACCGCAAATGATGACATTGTAGAAGTCTTACTGCACTGTGGATATTTCTAACGAATGTGTTTGTAAACATAGAGGCAGTTTCCATCATCCTGGACAATAAAGTCCCATCTGCACTAAAGGACTGGATCATTTGTAGGCTATTGTTACAGCTAAGCTTTTTGCTACCACAGTACTAGTTACTCATTGCCCACATTAACCAATTAGCTTATGTGAACTGGTGCTCTGCATCTATAAGCAATACTTCCTTGACATATCTGCTTCCTTCTCTTTTGCCCTGTATATGACTAGTTTTTACAGAAATTAGTTATTTCATAGTTGGAGCACAAGATGATGAGTCAGTGCCGCTTTGTCATCATGATATTGCACAACTGACCTCCAAATCTGTTACCCTTTATTCTCATCTTTAAAATTTATCATCTGGCATATGAGATATTGTGAGACCTGATTCAAGAATTTTTGGAAAGCGCTTCCAGATCCTTGGACGAGAAGTATTAATATATAACTAAAATTAAACAATGTAGGGTGTGTAACAAGGAGCCAGAGGCTCCTGTTGCTTTAAGGAGACAAACCACAACAGTTGGGGCTAACTGAAGAATAAGCAACTGGGGAGGCAAAAGGCTGCAGGTAACTTTCTGGTAGCTGAGTGTGGAGCAATAGGCCAACAGGACAGGGCTCCAGGTAGGAAGGGGAGTAACAACTGCAGTAGCCAGGAGAACACCAGTAAGTTCCTCAGGCCTAGGAACATACCTGATGGGGCTCCCAACTGTGAGGGTCTGCTCCTTGCTGGTGCAGGGGGTGCCTAGGAACATGACCCTAGCACCCCTTGCACCAGCAATTAGGTATGATTGAGATCCAGAATAAGATCCACAATTGCCTCTTGCCACGTACATATGATCTGGCATGGCAGGAGGTGCAATTGTGTGAATTGCGCATCCGATCCTTTCACACTTTTACTTGAAGCTAAGTATAGACAGTAAAAAAGCCTGGGGCTGAATCTATTTCAGTCTCTGCAGCTTAGTTTAAAATGCAGAGATTAAACTGAGAAACAACTGGACACACTTTCACTTTTGATTCAGGAAATGTAGCCACATACCTGCAGTGGCTCAGGCCAGAAGCCAAGGGGTGCTAGATCATGAGTCTCTGGCACATAGCCAGCATGGGCTGTGTCTTTGCTTCCTCTTCATGCTGCTCCCAACATCTCTGGAATTGGCAGTTCAGAATTACAGCAGTAGGACTCTGCAGGGTTGCTCATCACTTCCTCTTCCTGCTTCTAAATGTCTCTGGGATTTGTGGTCCAGTTGCAGCCAGCAGTAAGTTTTTAGCAGGGTAGAGCAGCTCTGTACTTGAGGGAAGGAAGTTATCTCCCCTCCCTGGCCCCAGACTCCAGCTGGCGTTTGTTTTTGGGGGGGGGGGGAGGGGGGCAATGGGAACGGTACAGTCCTGCCTCTTCTCCCCCTATCAACCCTTCTCTGCTGGAGCAGACAGCACAGCCCAGCCCAGGGCTGGAGAGCATGCTGGGGGGCTATGATTTAACTTAAACCAGGAAGGGGTCTAGGACAGAAGTTTCATAAAATCAGTTTAGTCGGATACTACATTCAACCAGATTCATTTTAAACCAGTTTCAGCCATTTTGAAACTAGTTTATGTGCACTGAACTTCTGCTCTGTTACAATTTTAACCTGTTTCTGATGACTTAAACCAGTTTGTGTGTAACTTCTGTCCCTAGCTGGAATGTCTAGATAGGCTCCAAAAATCATCTTAATGAATATTTTCTTCACTTCTTCCACATACATGTAGGTAAAATAAAAAGGCACTGAAGGTCTTTCTTAGCACAGAATATGACCATGCAAGTTTATTAGCAAGATGATAAAGACTACTCTTTAATACTAAAAATAGTAGTTTTCTAGATGATATAATGGTATGTACTCTGCAGCATGTTTCAAGAGCTGCTTTCGATTAAGTGTCAGAGTGGAATGTACCCATGTCCTATAACACCTCTGCTTCTTTGTCCTTTGAATTTGATGCCAGTTCCAATCCCCAACTAATGTATATAAGAAAGTTGTGGGATCCCCATTAACCTAAAACACTATAATTAAAATATATATATTTTCAGGCATTTAAGTCCCCCTTGCCAGTGTTCTGCTTTTGTAATTTTTGAATTATTTAAATATGTTTTTTCTACCCTCTGCTGCTTTGTTAAAACCCACCCAAGGTAAAAGGGGAAAGCAACGGAATCTCCTAAAAAGTGTGGGTGCAGTTTGCTACTCTTTTTAGGAAAGGCCTCTATATTTGAAGCAAGAGATGCTAGCATCAGACTCCTCCAGGTAGGGAGAGTTCATGGGATTTGTTTCTGAGGGGTGCGGCTTCTGTTTGAAAACATAAGAAATCTCTCTTTATATTTTTTTCATCTTCTGAATGAAGTTTCATTTGTATAGTCATCTCTGTGACCATTGTTAATGTATCAGAAAGGCAAAATAAAGACCACTACTTAGTGGAGTTGATGGAAATCTGTGACACAGCTGATGTTTCCTAAGTCAATAACTATGTAGCATTCCATCTGGAGATCCAGAAAAGATGTTACTGTTGTTTAAAATACTTGGACAGCAAGGCCTTCAGATTTCCATAAAAAATAAGGTTTGACCTGGTCTCAACTGGATAATAACTCCCCATGGGAAAGCTCAGGTACTATAGCAGTAATAACATTATTTCTTGTGAAAAACACTGAAATTACACTGTGGGTATGTCTACACATTCATTAATGTGGTTTAAGTAATACGCATTAAATCTAGTACCTCCATTGTGAGGTACTAGAAAAAGGTGCACTAGCTTATTTTAATGTGCATTAGCTAAAGAGTACTTTTTCTATGATGCTTTAAAATAGGCTAATACGCATTAAAATGCATGTTTAGATGCATTTTAGTATACATGGAAATTAAAGGGGGTTTTGTGTTTGTTTTTTTGGATGAGATGTAAACCAGAGGTCCTGTCAAATAGTGGCCACTGAAAATTATTGACAATTTTTTTAAGAATAGGTACAGTATGTTAGTTTTGATCAAGTTGCAGACTGTTACATTTGGCCTACTTTAAATTCATGGTATAGCTCTGAGGGGAGCCCTGCAGGCCATGACCCTGTGTGCCTGAGGCACCCTGATCCCAGAGTGCATAGTACACATCTTCTGCCAGCAAAATGGGGTCAGAGGAAGGGCAAGCTGAGGTGCTCTGGGTCAAGATACAAGGAGGTCGTGGGGAGAGGGATTTAATGGTGGGGGTCTACTACAGACCCCCCAACCAAGGGGAGGAGCTGGACCGGGAATTTTCGGGCCAGCTTGCAGACGCACTTAAGCCAAGGGATGTAGTAGTCATGGGTGATCTAAATTACCCCGACATCTGCTGGGAGGAGCAGTCAGCCAGGTCGGGCCAATCCAGGAGGTTCCTGGCCAAGATACAGGACCTCCACTTAACCCAGGAGGTGCACAGTCCCACCAGAGGAAATGCCCTGTTGGACCTGGTCCTGGCCACAGGCAATGATCTGGTAAGGGGGCTCCAGGTCCTGGACCACCTGGGTGATAGCGATCATCGCTTGCTGGAATTTATCATCCAGCGCAAGGTGACAAGGGCCTGTAGTAGGGCGGTAGCCCTAGACTTCAAGAGGGCCAACTTCAAGGAGTTGAGGAGATTGGTGGGAGAGGTGCTGGCGTTCGAGGGCAGCGGAACTCAGTGCCCAAGATGAGTGGTCGTTCTTTAATGAGACGATACTCAGGGCCCAAGGGGTGACAATCCCAACAAGAAGCAAGGGGGGCAAGAGTGCCCAAAAGCCCCCCTGG
>NW_005842746.1:724606-726976 GCF_000455745.1 Alligator sinensis
CTTGGAGACTGTGGCATGGATGCCTACACGGTCAGATGGATTGCTAATTGGCTGAAGGGTCGTACTCAGAGGGTGGTGGTGGACAGGTCATAGTCAACCTGGGGGGAAGTGGGCAGCGGAGTCCCCCAGGGCTCGGTCCTTGGGCCCGCACTGTTCAATTTCATTATCAGCGATTTGGACGATGGGGTGAAAACCAACCTGTTCAAATTTGCTGATGATACCAAAATCTGGGGTGAGGTGGGCACGCTAGCAGGGAGGGAAAGACTGCAGAAAGACCTGGATACGTTGCAAGGGTGGGCTGACAAAAAAAGGATGCGTTTCAATACTGACAAGTGCAGGGTGCTGCACTTGGGCAGCAGTAACCGGCAGCACTCTTATAAGATGGAAAACTCCCTTCTTGAGAGCACGAAGGCAGAAAGGGATCTTGGAGTCATTACTGACTCCAAGATGAACATGGGCTGACAATTCAAGGTCACAGTCAGCAGGGCTAACTGTACCTAATCGTGCATCCACAGGTGCATCTCAAGTAGGGCCAAGGAGGTGATCCTCCCCCTCTACGTGACACTGGTCAGGCCACAGCTGGAGTAACTGTGTCCATTCCGGGCACCCCACTTCAAGAGGGATGTGGACAACATTGAGAGGGTCCAGAGGAGGGCCACCTGCATGATCTGGGGACAGCAGGGCAGACCCTACAATGAGAGGTTACGGGACCTGAACCTGTTCAGCCTTCACAAGAGAAGGCTGAAGGGGGACCTGGTGACTGTCTACAAACTCACTAGGGGGGACCAGAAGGGATTGGGGGAGACCTTGTTTCCCCTAGCGCCCCCCGGGATAACAAGCAATAACGGCCACAAGTTGTTGGAGAGTAGGTTTAGATTAGACATCTGTAGGAACTACTTCACAGTACGGGCAGCTAGGATCTGGAACCAACTTCCAAGGGAAGTGGTGCTGGCTCCTACCCTGGGGGTCTTTAAGAAGCGGCTCAATGCCTACATGGCTGGGGTCATTTGAGCCCAGTTTCTCTCCTGCCCAGGCAGGGGGTCAGACTTAAAGATCTACAAGGTCCTTTCTGACCCTATTTCTATGATTCTATGAGGGACCGGACCAAAGGCAGGATGGGGCCCTTGAGTACAATCCTGGTGTACACAGTCTGATCCAGCCCACAGACTGGCTCTGCTCCCCGCATCTGGTCCAGGGAGCAAAACGTTTGAGTTATACTTGCATACTACACATTTTGTACACTGTATAAATAGCCTGTAAATCAACATTTTGAAGTATTCAGAGATAAAAAGCACAATGTAAATTTAAGAGTTTTTCAGGAGGTCAAAACTCGACAGCCCTTTACTTACCATTGAAGGCAGACTGCCCATTTGGTTCAAAATAAACCATGTGATACCTTCTCTTTCTAGACTTTAATCTTTCAAACATAAGTTACAGGTAATATTTTTTGCTCAATTTCTGTTATTTTTACAGTCTTCAGTTTTACCTCCGTGTCCCAGCTGAAATATTTATGATTTGAATAGACAGTTAAATGTTTCACTTCCATATTAATTCAGAAACGTATTCCCTTGTAGTATAGGAATAAGGCAAAGTGATACTTGTTATAAACCCTGCCTATTATTCAGTGACTAAGATTAAGCAAGATCTTGAGAAGAAACCACTTAAGTTTTGTACGTTACCACAGTAAATTTCAAATAAGAATTCAAGTCTATTCAGGTAGACTTCATACTAACTTCAGGCAACTGGCATGTCAGTAACCCCAAAAGCAATTCTTGATGCTATGTATAATGTCTTTGTAAGTGTTATAGTTGGATACTATTTCATTTAAACCAGACATACAGAAGCTGGCACCCTGTGGTAAGCAAAATACTAGGAATTCAAGACACACACTGACAGCAACAGAAGTAAAGCTGCTGCCAGCTACATGATTCAAACTGCAACACTATACTCTTACATGAAAATAATCTTAAAGGTCAAGGTAAGAGCTTGATTCCAGTTACTAGGATGCCCTTTTACCAATTGCATAACTACAGTTACTGTAGTTAAATGTCCCTGAAGAGCAGGTGACAACATAATATAGCAGTGATCTAGCAAAGGTTTTTAGCAAGTTAGGCAATTAATGATTAGCTAACAAAAGGTGAAAAATAAATACCATATGTTCAGATAAGGGAAAAAGAAACAAGTGCTTCAGAATAAGCATAGAGTACTTAATCACAGAGTATCAATACTAGGTCAGTTATGGCTTTTTTTTTTTTTTTTTTTTTTTTTAAAGATTATGATTTTTAAATGCAAAACACAAAAGTCAGAAATACATACATGTCAACTACACATATCAACCAGAACTCCTGTCTGTCAAAACACAGGGGGAAA
>NW_005842746.1:727007-727384 GCF_000455745.1 Alligator sinensis
AGAGAAAAAAGGAAGGAAGGAGGGAAGAGATAGATGAAAGAAGAAAACAAGTGTGTAAGGAGTGACAATTTAGTTACGAAAGTATTCTAAGAAATCTTTCCAAATTATACAGATAAGGTTCTTTGGGTGAATCTGATATCTTTTATTAGACCAACTTAAATAGTTGGAAAACAATTATTAAGCAAGCTTTCGGGTTCAAAAACCCTTCATCAGGCTAAGGAAGTTTCTGCAGTTGGTGTGCGCTCTTCCTGGATGGAATGAAAAGTAAAGAAGCCAGAGGCTGGGCTGGTATGCCTACAAGACAGGTAGTCAGTGAAAATGTAGATTGAGGAGTCAATGGGTGAGAGACAGGCTGGGGGGGGGGGGGGGGGGAAGAG
>NW_005842746.1:727404-735166 GCF_000455745.1 Alligator sinensis
TCACCCGTTGACTCCTCAATCTACGTTGTCACTGACTACCTGTCTTACATGCATACCAGCCCAGCCTCTGGCTTCTTTACTTTTAATTCCATCCAGGAAGAGCACACACCAACTGCAGAAGCTTCCTTAGCCTGATGAAGGGTTTTTGAACCTGAAAGCTTGCTTAATAATTGTTTTCCAACTATTTAAATTGGTCTAATAAAAGATATCAGATTCACCCAAAGAACCTTGTCTGCCTGTCCTTAGACCAACACGGCTACAATTTACACCTGTTCCAAATTATACCACACTTGTTCAGGCAGTTATGCATGCAAAACATGACTCTTCATAAGTGCCAGCTGTGCCATCTCACAATATTAACTTTTGACCTTTGGATATGTTCTATTTTTTCAGTGCAATAATATAATCCTGCATGTCACTAGTTAGGCTTACTACAAGAGTGCAATTTAGGAAGGTTTCAATTTGAACTCCTTGGGTGCGTCCAAACAAGCAAGTGCAGTATGTGGGGCTGAAAACCCGTCTGCAGTGCCGCATATGCAGGCATTCCCCGCACTGCTAATTTGTAGTGTGTGTGTGTGTGTGTGTGTGTGTGTGTGTGTGTGTGTGTGTGTGGAGGTTGACACTGGGAAATCCCGGTGTCAAAAAACCTGCAGTGGAAAAAAGCGGGGCAGTGCACATGGCAACACTGTGCAGAGCCTGAAACCAGAGCCTGGCTAGCCAGAGCCACACACTGGCTGTTGGCCAGGCTCTGAGTGGCCAGATTGCCACTGCTGGAGTTCCGGGACAAAACATTATCTTTTTCTGTATAAACTGCAATCTGAGATCAACTGTAGATGTTCAAATAGTCTGAACTGCTGATTTCCACTGGAATTTTGTCATCTGAATACTTAGGTTTTCATGCTATTTGAGTTTTAAAGTTTGCTTCTGGTCTGTTATGTAACATTATACATTCCCTGCTTCGTAGACTGATGGCACAGAATATGGAAAAGATTTCATAGTAACAGTTATTATATCTGGAGCATTTGCTATACCTAAAGCCTTAGGTCCAAACTGATTTTCTAAAACTTGATGCTGCCATTCAACTATCTTCAGAAGGTCAAATTCATCAGGTCTCAGATAAATATTTAACACAATTTCCCAGTAGGAGCTATTCTACATGTAGACTACCTTTTCTTTCTACCCCAAAGAATGCCTTTCAATGTAATGAAGAATGAAACTACAATATGCTTGCCAATTTTTTCTGACCTCATTGGGCTGCAAAACTTGTAGAGATTAGAAAGACAGCATTAGGCAATTGTCGACATGGAAGCATGCATGAAAGGTCACCAGGGCCTTCAATACATATGCCTAGGCAGGAATATGGAGGAGTGGAGGCTGTCCAGACCTTCCATCCCCACTTTTGACCATTGAGACAGTTTCCAAAGGCCAGAGTCTGGACATTTGGTGCCTCAATGGCTGCAGTTATATGCATGTCTGGGAATCAAACCCTGGTCTCCCAAATGACAGGCACGGATTTTACCACTGAACCATGACATTGCACTGTGCCTAAAATAGTTGTTCAAGGAAGGAGAAACATGAGTGTCTGTTCACATTTTACCTATACAGGGGAGTTACCGAGTTACCAGTTATATCAATCATCCAGTAGATAACCTGCCTTAATTAGGCAGCATTGTGATATTGTCAAAAATTAGGAAGATGAAAATCACCCATTTCAAATGACAGTTGCATCTTTGTTAATGAAAATTGAGCCCTTATATCCTCTCCTGATAGAAACCTACTAAACAGCTGATTTTATCAATGAGTTGATTTTATCAAAATAGGATTGAGGAATTACAACAGGTTGGTTACATAGTAAATTAGGTGAGGTAATACATTAGTTTAAAAAAATAACACAGCCCCCAAAGATAGTACCAGACTATTCCACTTGTTCACATCCCATAATGTAACACTGAGTATTCTGAAAGTTTGGGCAGACAATAATATTAACATTCTTAGATATTTTAAAGCCCAAATAATTTCTGATTACCATTTAAACTGTCATTTGCTAAACACATCCTTTATGCTATAATAGTGTGTTACAAGTAACTCAGATTTAGTCCAATACATTTTATAACCAGACAGACTGCTAAAATTGTTGATAAATGATAAGAGACCAGGAACTTCTCAGGCAGTTATGGCTGCTTTTAAAGTTCAGAAAATTAAAATCAAGCCTGTAATAAACTAACAGAGATTCAAAGGGTAAATCCTTGTCTAGATGTGTTGGGTGACTAACAGGCAGCCAAGAATTCCTTGCACACTATAGCATACTTCTGATTTTGTACCTACAATGTACAGTCCTAACAGCTTTTCTGTGGGCAGCTACATTAGCTGAGCTGGATTGACATCTTGTCTCTTCCCACACTGTCTCACTTCACTGCACCAGAGGGCATATATGTTTGCAGCTTAAAGGAGGTTCCATCCATCTCTTGGATAGATTACACATTAAAAATAAAATAATTTTCATGCTTAAGTAACAGTCCTGAGGTTAAGTCAGGTAATTCTACAAGAGCATAGCAAGGAAGTTTAATGAGCCTGTATCACATTAAGCCCAAAGGTTATTTTTTCAGTCAATCAAGTCAACATGACAGGTGACTTTTTACACTTAGCTTGTGCCCAGCATTTTTGCTGAGTTACAGTCACCGAATAGAGAAAAATGTTGTTGAAAGACATTTTGAGCCAGATTCTGAGATCTCACCTAAGCTATCATGAACACTGAGAAGCTCCACTGAAATAGCAGACTTAACTGAGAGCATGCTCTGAGCACACAACTAAGCCTGAGGCATCTACTTAGATGAGTATAGATGTGTACTCTGCAGCATAAAAGTAGTATTGAAAGGCATAGAGAAAAAGGATTTTGACCTCATTCTCTGGTGTTTCCAACCAGGCAGTACTCCAGCCTGTTTTAACATTTTACTTTTTATAAGGCCAAGAAACAACTAAATGCCTTACATCCTCTGGAACCAATTCTTCTTGTTTTCTCCAAACATTACAACATTTTAGAGCCTAAAAAATTCCAAAGCCAAATGTAATGGATTTACTTCATGCTGTTCATCTTGTTCCTTCTGCACGAATATGCCAAGTGATCATAAATGTGTTTTCATTAAACTACCTTTAGTTATCACAGAGAACACCTTAAACTGCCACATACCTACTTTGTCCCATAAAAATTTAGACACATTTAGAAATTTGAAAAACAAACCATGAGATCCCCCTAACCATACATAATACAAAATTATGACAACCAGATCTGTATCAGATGTAACAAAAAGATCTAGCCAGGACGTGACAATTGAAAAACCTCAAGTTGCTAGGTCAGCTTTAAAGGAGCAGGAACAGAGTGGCATGCCAGGGAAACACTTCTTTATAAAGAGAATCCTGCAGTGGAAAATGTTAGTTGGGTGCAGGAGGTTATTAAGGAGGGTGCTTGTGGAAAAAGGCTGCTTTAGTGTTATGACTGCCAGAATCACTCTAGTCTCTAAATCAATTTCAGTTTTTTAATTTGGCAGGTAAGAATCTGCATGGTGTCTGCTCTGAGATGCAGGACAGAGTTAATCAATAAATTCCAGCAAGCATGTACACATAGTTGCTTTATGACTCATATTCTGAAATGGTTCTCCTACAAATAAATCAAACCACAGAAGTTACAGTAGTTTAAACAGTGTACATTGAGATTTATTAGAACAAGCACTAATAGCAGCAGTGTACAGAGTGATGGAGACAATGTACTGTATGCACTGAACAATAATAATTATACAATTGCACTTCTTCAGAGATCTATTAGAAAATGCTTTTCAGTAAACAGTTTCCCAAATCTAGCATTGTTTCAACTTGCCTCTGAGGGGAAAAAAAAAATACAAAAAAATATGCTTTTTTTTTTTTGGTAAGGCATTAGCAACATTCATTGGCAGGCTAAACACATCATTTGTACATGCATTATCCAATTACACTGCAACAGGTAAAAGAGCATCATGTTTCCTCAAAAAATTAGAACTTACTTACATTGTGATTTCTAACATAATATGCAGTTCAATCAGGCTCAGCCTGAAGGAAACTGATGGACTTTTGTTACATTTTAGCACGTGACGTAAAACTACAGAATAACCATATTCATTTTAATTTCCTAACAAAAGTTGTAAGACTTTCCCTTTCACTGGGGATGATGATAAGGGTCTTGTATACATGAAATACCTTAGTGATATAAAACCTACACTTTAAATTAAATTTCCCTTGCTGAAAGAATTCCCTCCCTCCTCCGGCCAACAGCAGAAGTTTCCGTTCCCAGTCCAGATAATATATTGAACCGCCACTACTTTGTGAACTTCTGTTATTTAATGCACTAGATGTGGAGATCCTAAGTGCTTCTCTGGATTCAGGATAACTACTTCAGTGTAGTCAGAGAGAACTAACTGCACTAGTACAAGCCTTAGAGTAAATGTAGTGTAACATGGGGCACTCACACAAGTCCTTTACAGCTTGTCCCTGGCTGACAAACAGGTCCCATCTAAAAAGTTAGCCAGAGAGCTTTATATACAGCAAAAGCAATTCTATATATACTCGAGCCTAAGAGGAGAGAGGGGAGGCACTTTCTTTCATTTATATGACCCTCCTGGCTGAGGGCAGGAGTATGCCTCTCAATGGGCCTTGGAATAAGCTGCCTCAAGTTAACAATGCTAAATAGAATCTCCTAGTTTTGTCTTCATATGTTAAACTACTCCAGGGTGGAGCTGTCCTGGGGAAAAGTTACAGAGAGCAGATAGAGACTGCGGATGGTTTTATGATCAGGTTTGCAAGAATGCCATTTGAACTGATAGATCCAATTAAACATTTCACCTTCAACCACTCTCCCAAATTCATTAGTAGCTGAAATTTACTGGCAGGGAAAGCTAACTATTTCCCAACATACCATGGGGCCTAGAATTATATTTTGAAATGCAACATGGTCAAGGAGCAAAGGAAGGTGGTATACAGGACTGACCTACAAACAGTAAAACCTACTAACTTCACACCTGTGAGTAGTCCCTTTGACTTCAATAGCGTGTGCGCTATATTTGCATAATTAGTCCTAAATGAGCACTTCAGGCCCCAAATGTGATGCATGTTTAAAGTATAAACTACATCAGGAGGCTCATGAAAACACATGCAGGTGTTCCAAAGCATTTTAGTTCATGAAGCTTTAAAAACACAGCCTGATGGTTATCAAGTATATTAGGTTGACTTTTTATGAATATAATTGTTGAGTCTTTACCTTTTGAACAGTAATTAACATTTGCATTTTTCTAATTGACTTCAGTGGGGTTATTTATAATGTATAAATTAAGCAGGCATACATTTGCAGGATCAAGCCAAAGTAGATAAAATGAGAGAGGGGGGGAGAAGGAACCCACAACTTTATAAACGGATATTGACTGCTAACTCCTGAATTTTTAAAAAAGAAATGCCATTTTTCTAAGATTACTTATATTATTCCACAACTTTTTATGTATAACCATATTAGTGACTGGAATATATTTACGCACATAATTATGCTCAGTATTTGAAGAGAAAGGAAATGTAAAGAACCAGGGAACACATTAATTAAGAATAAATATTTATCTTGGAAGGCCCCAAACCTACAAATGCTTAAGCAAATCAATGAGTACTCACAGAACTGCAGCCAGAATCAGGATTACAATGTTAAAAACTGCACTATTTTGTATAGTTTTGTAGATTTTGAAACAAAAGCTGATTTGCAACTAAAATGCATTTTCTACTGAAGTGTTTGGAATATGCAACACTGATACAGCACTGTTCGTTTACATTCCTAGTAGTTCCCCTCTCACTCATTTCTTCTCTTGCTCCTTATGGAAGCCCATAATGACTCCTAAACATAAAAGGAAGAGCAATGTGTAGGTGTTTCAATATTACAGTGCTCTGAGTATTTTCCATCTGCAACACTGGGAAGCTAGGCAACGGTACATAAAAATGCTCCTTGCTTTCCTCCCCACCCTCAGGTAGCAGTTTCTCTACTGCTTTCATGTAAACAGCATAGTTCCTGTCTATATGAAGGCACAGACACTTTGTAACTACAGTTTTTGATTTCTAGCTAGAACACTAATTATACACATGGTATGAAAAAAGCAACACTAACCTCCTATATGTAAGGTTCCTAGGGAGCAACTATATTATCTGTTTTTAATTTTTGATATTTAAAGAAAAAAGTTACAAAAGGATTTTAACCTTAAGTTTCTAAGTGGGACAACAGTATAATCACAGTGGAAGGATTCTTTCATTACAAAGAAATTGATGAGAAAAATCAACACAAAATTTACATGCAGCAGTGAGCTTTACGTCTTGATCTACAAAGAAAAAAACTGTATTTGTGAGATTCTTGTCAGACAATGAGCACAGTGACATGAGCAATAAGCAGTCTTCCTTTTATTTACACTTTCACTTTCTAATCTGCTAAAGATTTTATATGGAATTATTTTTCTTTGCAACTCTGTAAGGTGTTAGCAAACATAACAGTCGAGTGAGGCAATGCGGACTGATTATCAATCTGACTAAACGCAAAGCAGATTGAGGCGCTACAATATACACCCTAATTAAGAATATTATATAATCTGGTTTATAATTGTATGCCCAAATGATTGAGCAAAGTACATATATTCAGTATGCTGGGGCTCAATACATTTTGCATACAAGTCTTGGCATGTGATGTTGTATCACAGAAAAGCAGTGTGAAGTTGTTCCTTATTCTTAGTGACCTAGTGACAAGTGGGAGAATATAGAATTCACTACTGCCAACGTATATGAATAATATATGTTACTGCAAAAAAATATTTTATACAAAGAAAAGCAGACAGACACTAAAAAGACACACTTCTTGCCACACTATGACAAGAATAACAAAAAAATACCTACCAGGAAAAATTTCCAATATAGATCTATCATAACAATAAATTAGATCACTACAACAGTATAATTAATTTTATCATGGCTTTGTAAGTGCTAAGTAAGGACATCTTCCTCTGAAAAGTTGCAGTGGTAGTAAAAGAGCAAGCAATGAGGTATCAGTTAATACTAAGCATTACTCTGAAGAAGGACAAGATTTGGAACATCAGATTTAAGAGCTGTATTTTCCACTTCTGTACATAGCTGTAAATAATGTCAAAAAGCAACAGCATAACGGATCCAGAGAAGGTTACTGATGTTTTGTTTCAGCCTAAATGTGACATCTTAGAAAAGTCTGACTTAAGATTCAAAGTGCCTAGTTTTGAACTATGGGCACTGAGAATTAGAAAGGCTTAAAACACTAGTTGCAAAATGTAGGGTCTATTTATTATGTTCAGAGAGTCTAAAGATTGGGTTTTTTTAAAAATTCAACCATCACAAGTAAGCAGTCCCTACTGAGGAATCCATGTGTGGAGAAAAAAAAATAGTTTAGAAATAATTATTAAGGAGTGAACATAAGTAAATTAGTGTATTAATTTAAGCAGAGCTTTCCTTTAATGTATTAAACATGTCGGGATTTAATAGCAGGTTTCCTCTTTCCTGATATATTTCCTAAACAACATTCTGAACTTTCCTTTAAATGGCTGAACCAAAGAGGAATGCCCTTGTTAAAATATCCTGTTTATAGGATCAAGTCTAACGAAAGTTGCTAAAAGAGAGAGTCAGCCAAGCTAAGAAATATCCCAAACATTCCTGGGGTGTGAGGGTGGGTGTGTGTGTGTGTGTGTGTGTG
>NW_005842746.1:735289-747718 GCF_000455745.1 Alligator sinensis
GTGTGTGTGGGTGTGTGGGAGAGAGAGAGAGAGAGAGAGAGAGAGAGAGAGAGAGAGAGATTCAGAAAAGGCAAAATCAGAATTATAAATAGGCACTTTTACACTACTTTCCAATAAACTAATACATTCCCTGAAAAGGCAGAATACATACAGTTCACATTGTACATTATGACTTTCCCAGTTTCATTATTTAGGAAAAACAACACTCCTTTCCAACACAGCAAATATGCAACTGGCACATCCTGTCTATCTTCACTTTTGTTATAAAAGAGACAAAGGCTAAGTGCAGAAATTCAGGGGCATTAAGGGGAAGTTAAATGGCTGCCTGATATCAGGTAAGTCGGGATGGAGGGTGCTAGCTGGGGGGTTGGAAGTCCAGCGGGCTGGAGGGGATCAGGGGTCCATCGGGGGCTGGGAGGAGGTGCAACACAGGGGTGGGGTGGGGGGGGCAAGCATGACCCACAGGTGGGGTGGAGGTGGGCATGGGCAGCATGGCCCATGCTGTGAAGGTGGGGGGGCAGGTGCACCCCAATGAACCTATACCCCCATCCCTCCTGCCCCTCTCCCCACCACTGGGACTTACTTGCTCAGCTCCAGCAGTGATGAACACTGATAAAAGTGGCTGCATCTGGAGCGACTTGTGAGATGGGGGTTGAAAGTGCTGGCTGGGGTGGGGGGAGCAAGGGGCTGAGGGGCAAAAATTACACCAGTGTGGGGGAAGGGGGGAATGAAAAGAGCAGCCCCAGGGATGGGGCCAGTGTCCAGGTTTTCCCAGCCCTCGGGTTGCACAGAGGAAGAAGTTCCATGCACTAGTTTGACCTGAATTGAATTCATATGCTGCTACATAGATCCAGATTTATCTTAAACCAGATTCTGCAATTTTTAGGCTGGCTTGCGTTCATGGAACTTCTGTTCAGTTATAGGTTTAGACTGATTGCCAGTCAATGAGACTGAGCCTGTAGGTGTCACATCAGCACTGGGATGAGGTAAATTTAAATCAGGTGGCCATACTGAACCCAATTCAACTTCCTGCAGGTCTGTACTTAGCCAGATCCACTCATACCCACGTAACTAATTCTAGGCAGATTTTTCCTACTCCTCCAACTGTGTAGGAAAGTAAAGGAATGCTGCTCACTTAATTGCATGCTGAAATCAGTCGAACCACAAATGTAATAAATTTCTCTTCTAATGCAACAAAACATTAATGAAAAAAACTGTTAGTGTCTCCTTTTTTGAAGGGGTCTGTCACAGACTGCAAATGGAGACCAAACATTTTAAAAATCAGAGATGATATTATAAAACCACAAAAACTGACAAATAGGCAAACAAATCACCTACAAACTACCTTTAACTCTCTTTTTTGAACCTCACTAGATTTCATATCAAAGAATCCCTCTTAAGTAGGTTGTATAAAACAGTCTGGGACTTAGTGAAATGCATAAGGAAAATATAATGAGGGTAATGTGCAGCACATATCTGATTTAAAGAGAGGAAATGTTAATTCTTGTAGGTAGTTCCTTAATATTTATACAAAACCAAAATCAAACTTCCTTCACTTGATTATTTATTTGAATGAACTATTTATTTTAATTATCAAACATTCAATTGTACAACTTTCATTAAGGAGGCATACGTCCTATTTTGAGGTTGGCCCAGTTAAGGTATCTTAGTCAAAAATGACTAAAACCTTTAATAGGATACTGTACCTACCTGCTTTTCAGTCAAACTTGAATCATTAAATAGAATATCTAGTTTAACATATTATGCACATTGCCTTTTCCACACTAAAGTGAATATATTGCACAAGTTCAACAGAACACAATAAATGGCATGAAGAGAATTTATAACTTTTTAGAGTAACTTCACACTAAATGTACCAAGTAACAAAATCTCTTAAAATTCAGACTCTTCTTAATAAAGGAGCTAGACTGGTCTAAATAATTTAGTTACAATCTTATTCTAGGTGGGCATTTTAAAAGTTTCATGATTTTCAAGCCACAAAGTAATGAAGCAGCCAGGGGAAGCAAGACTGGCCATGGAAACACAGTCATGGTGAGGAAAAACCATAAACAGCTCATTGGAAGCAGAGTAGGTGTTATAGGTCTCTCTCTGCTTCTATTCTACATAGCCATTAATATAGCTTAATACTGCCCTTTCGCAGATGCAATGATTATTTTTGGAATATGAACATTTTAAGACAGATTTAACTTCTGCAGAGCCCTGCATTCTCAGGTATATAAACATTCCTCTCTTAAATATTTCCTCTCCACTGCTTTATCTGCTGATTCTGGAGGACTTGGTATTGTTGCTGGCTCCTAAAAATGATCAAAATCAAGGCTGTTTTCAAGCAATCTCAAAAAGTATCCTTGCTTGAGGGACAAAAATGAATCTCTCTCATATCATGTTCATCATGGTGGTCAAGTGAAGGTTGTCACTGGGTCCAAAGTTCCCACTCAGGAGAAAAGAGAAGCAACAGACACCCAGACGCAAAAAGATTTAAATCCATTGTCCTTTCCTCACTCACACACCCCACATAGAGAAGTTAGTACCAAGCCATGAAAAACTGATGAGCCTTCATAGCTCTCACCAGCAGAAGATCTATGTCTTCTATTTCCCATGGCAGGTGGTGGGTATATCCTAATCCCCTCCAAGAAACAGAATTTCATCTCCTGTCTGATACAGAGTAGAGAGGAAAAAACAAGGTAAGTAGGCGTGGCAAAGTAGGAGGTGAAATTATTTTGATACTAAACAATTATTCACAATTTTGAGTAGATTTAGTAAATAACAGCACCTGTTTCCCTGATCATTATTTTCACTAATTACAAAATGTTTAAGGGAACTATTTCACATACTACACAGCTTGACACTTAAATTTTCATAACAGAGAACCAGAAATATTTTAACATTTTTCTGCACTAGTTCAATAGCTTGATAAGAAATTAAGAGAGAAAAATGAATGGAGTTGGTTTTCTTATGAGGCCATTCAGAAATACTGGTAGTGTAGCTTGATTGGGAACAGTACATTTCTAAGATTTCTAATTCAGATTTGCTTGCAAAATATTTTTTTGTTTGGGCCATCCTCATCAACCTTGGATCTATCCTTGATTGGTGAAAAACTGCTGTCAAGGATACATCCAAGGCTAGTGAGGACAGTGCCATAACAGGTCCTGGTTTTGGCTGGACACACATGCAGTGTCATCTTTAAGCTCACCTGCTTACCCTGTGACTCTGGAACTGAGTGGGTGAACTCCACTACTGCTCACCTACGCCCTTTGTATAAAACCAGGATAGCCCAGAGCTGTGTGACATGGTGGGCATCTCCCCATGGTTTGATCTGTCTGAGGTGTAACTGGGACAGTTCAAGTCTCGCTGCTTTTTCCCCACTGTCCCTTGTTGATCAGTGGGACCTGGCAGGAAGGGGAAGAGGGGGCATTCCTCATAGTTTGACCCCTTCCATAGATATCTAGGATAGGTCCAGCCATGGGGGAATGTCCCCAGCCTTTGCATAGCCTTATGTCATCCTCGTTCTGTACAAGAAGCAGCGGGCATTCTCCTTGCCTAGAACTGGGGTGACCATGACAGACCAGTCAGGATTTTCATGTGGCAGCCAGCGTTGTGAGCACAGCCATTTGCCTGCAGGCAGAAACCATGTCCTATCTCCCTGTACGTGGCTGCAGCCTATGTTTGTTAGCACAATTTTATTTTCCGTCTGCTCTGGGATTTGTCAGGAGCCCAGCATGGCAGCCAGGGCCACAAGCACAGCCCTAGTTCACCTAGCAGGGGGTGCAGAGCAAGGGGGCAGTTCAGTGTGCCCTGGGATGCTGGATGACCCTCTCACTCTATAAATAACATACCACACATTCAAACTAAAGAGCAATACAAATGAGCCACAAAAATGATTAACAGCTTTGAGGCTGGTTTGCCATCTTTATCACATAATAAATTACTTGAACATGTGGCATGTTACAATTTACCATGCAATAAATGCAATGTCTGCCAGAGGCCATGGGAAGCCTTTGCTCAAAACACTCCCCTTTTGCTATCACCAGTGCAGCACCATTATTGTTAGCAATGTGGGAAATGTAAGTATAGCTTATTCTTCAACTGTCAAGTTGTGTAAACAAATTTGTACTATTGCTACTAATTACTTAAGATATCTCTTAGAATAAGATAGATTTAGGGAAATAAAGACTATACAATTAAATTCTGGCCCCAGTTAAGTTGATGGGAATTTTGCCATTGACTTAAATAGAGCCAGAATTTCACCCTACGGACTTTTTTCATAGTTTCAAGTTGTGAGGGTCAGAAGGGACCTCAATAGATCATTGAGGCCAAATCCCTGCCCTGAGCAGGAAAGAGCACCGGGGTCATATTACCCCAGTCAGGTGCTTGTCCAGTCTCCTCTTAAAGACCCCCAAGGTAGGGGAGAGCACCACCTCTCTTGGAAGCCCATTCCAGATTCTGGCAACCCTTACCATAAATAAGTTCTTCCTGATGTCCAACCTAAATCTGCTGTCTGTCAGTTTGTGGCCATTGTTCCTCGTTATTCCAAGGGGTGCCCTGGTAAACAGAGCGTCTCCAATTTCTTGCTGCCCCCCGGATGAATTTGTAAATGGCCACAAGATCCCCTCTCAGCCTTCTCTTGCAAAGGCTGAAGAGATCCAGGTCCCTCAGTCTCTCCTTGTAGGACCTTACTTGCAGGCCTCTAACCATATAAATGGCCCTTCTCTGCACCCTCTCAAGGTTATCCACATTTCTTGAAGTGCAGAGCCCAGAACTGGATGCAGTACTGCAACTGCGGCCTGACCAATGCCACATAGAGGGGAAGTATCACCTCCCTGGACCTGTTCATGATGCACTCTGCATGACAGAGTGCATTTAGCTTTACTGATCAACTTGTCACATTGATGGCTCATACTCATCTTGGAGTCAACTATGACTCTGAGATCCCTTTCTGCCACTGTGCTGCTGAGAAGGTCTATAGGTGTGAGAAGGTGCTGCTGAGAACCCTATAGGTGTGTTGGCGATTCCTTCTCCCTAGATGCAGCACTTTGCATTTGTCTTTGTTGAACTGCATCCTATTCTTTTCTGCCCACTTTTCCAACCGTCCAGGTCCACCTGGATTTGATCCTTTCCCACTAGTGTGTTTACTTTACCCCATAATTTCGTGTCATCCGCGATTTTGGACAGAATGTTCTCCACGCCCTCATCCAAGTCGCTGATGAAGACATTGAATAGCACAGGTCGAAAAACCGAGCATTGGGGGACCGCACTGTCCACATCTTTTCACCCTAAAGGACTATGGACTTGCACATAGATATGTATGTACTCAAGTGAGTAATCATCTTTAAAGTCAACAGGACAGCTCCTACAAGTAAAGTCACTTGTCTGTATTTGAAGAACTGGGACCTTGACTAGATAATCGGGCACAGTTATTTTGTGGAGTGATCTTGTGGCCCTTTTTCAGGCAAAATTTTAATTAAATCACTGGGAAGTTTTCTCTAAGGAACAACTGCTGAGAGAAATCTTGTTGCAAGTGTATGTTAATAAAAGAGTGTCATTTAAAATTACTTTTAAAAAATAAAGTTTCAGTTGGAGCTCTCAAATCTGTCATCTGCTAATCTTTAGGGTGCACTAAATTTTGCCATACATCACAAAAATTGACATGCATGAAAAGCTGATGCCTGAAGTTATGCCCTAAAAGTAAAATCTAATTTTCAAAGAGAACAAGAACTCACCACTTGTGTTTCTGTTAATCAAGATACCAGTCATGCACACTCAGTCCTTACTATCAGGAGGTGCAAACAGAGATTGGGGTCACAAAACAGGCAAGTGAATATTACCCTATAGAGGGAAACTGACAAAGAATAATTCATTGCCATTTTGAATACTATGTACCTCATTTATTTATAGTATACTGCTACTAAAATGAATTGGATAAAAGTTAGCTCAATGACATTAAAGAAAAGTTACATGGTGGCATGGAGAGAAAAAGAATTTGATCTTTCAGAACTACTTTAAAACTCACGTGGCACCAGGTACACAGCTGCCCTGTTGCTCCTCTCAGAAAATAATGGGCCAGACCTGCTCTGCAGAACATTTGCTATGGCCGGCAGAGCCATGGCTTCCATGACACTTCACAGCAGGGGCTTTGCCAGCATTCTGCCAGTCAGATGCCTGGAGCTTTGGCGAAGGGGGAGCTGTCCCTGCACCATGCCATTCCATAGCCAGGTGGCACAGAGATGGAGGTGCCTGGGTCCTAGTGCCTGCCTGTCTCAGACCTGAGCTGGGTCATTCTAGCACCCTGTCAGAAAACACTGCTGACCCCTGGTATATAAAATAATCCCAGTAATCTGATCAGCAGAAATGCAGGAGAACCATGGATATACGCCCTAGGGCTCACACAGAGTTCTGATGTTAAACACTACAGCAGTTCTCTTTGTAGGATCAATTGTAGGATTATATTTTTTAAGCTTCAAATTTAGATTTAATTTTTAAGAGAAAAATAATATAAAATCCAATAGGTCCACTATGTATGCTGCACATACATATACAGTTTTCAGGGAGAGAGAGATATAGAGATATGCATACGCATGCATAGAATCTTAACCTGTTACAAGTGTCTATTGAAGACTAGGTCCTACCACATGGAATGCAATTTTTTTTATCTAATAAACCTTTTTTTTAAGTAAGACTTGCCCTACAGTTTAGAATTTCAGTCTTTTCAGACAGAAAGTGCCCATCCTCCTCCCATACACATTAACTGTGGCATAGCAACGTTGCAGAGACTTGTTCCTTAATCAAAAATATAGAATCACTTTATGAAAAATCGTAAAATATAATCTTGCATAAAAGCTATTTTGACAACCTAAGAACAAGCTACTGGGCAGCAAATATGGTTGCTTCAACTTGGCCCCACTAACAAATTCAACTAAGAAAGCGGGGGGATGGTGTGCACAGACAAACAGTGCAGTAAAACAGGCAGTATGAGTGAGACAGTGACAGGTTACAGTACTATCCAGTCTCTGGAGTGAAGCCAGAGACTCTCCTATGGAACCTCTCTGTGCTTTTAACACTGTTGCAGAGCTTCAGGGAATTCTAATTGTATAAACAGTTATGGGGAAATGAGACAAAGAGCAAACCTATGTCAAGTCAGTGGTGCATGAGATACATATATTTTAGCATTAGCTATTTAGAATATGAATTTCTGGACTAGCACCACAGACGCATTTACCAAAATTCCCCAAAATTAGCTAGTTCCTTTTTTTATTTTCAGTCTGATTATACAACCAGTTTCCCAAAGCTAAAGCATGTACAGTAGATTACTTTCCCCTGTATTCCATTTAGGTGTTTGTTTTTTTTAAAACAAGACATATTCTCCAACATCTATAATATAAATAAAATCCTAACGCTTTAAAAATCTGCCCTTCACACAAGCCTAACAATACATATTTAAATGACTTATTGTACATCTTCATGTTTTTTTTAAGGCATGGACAATGGCATATGAATGGGAACAGCTTCCAGAAAAATATTATGTCTTTTTGACAAGGCCAGCCCAAGCACATCACATCAAAGGACTAATCTGAAGCCAGAAATGAGAGACTGTTGTGACTCGAGAGCTTTACCAAAATAAGTTACAACAAAATGGATTTTTTCTTTTTCTTCCCTTATTTCCTTTCTTTTTCAACCCTCTCCCTGCACTGCCCCATCCCATCCCCCATTACTCTTAACTTCTTTTTAAAGCACCGGTTGCAGTTTTGTGTTGTACTACTACTTCAGAATGACTATGGATAATTTATCTGCTTCTTCTGTTCTGCATTTTCAGCGTATGAACATTAAAAGGGTTTTTTTGTCTTTTTTTTGTTTGCTTGGGTTTTTTTGTGTTTTTTTAATGGCTGCTGCAAAATTAAAAGGATCCAAAAGTGGTCAGGAGCCTGGTCTAATGCACTTTTGAAAGTCCTTTATAAAGATGAATATAAAAAGCAAATGGTAGGTTTTGTGTAGACCCACAAACCACACTTAGCTATAAGAAACATATTGTGCATAGTTATTTTTTTCTTCAGAGAGTGATATGTTTACCAGATCTACATTCTCAGTTTACCAGAGTACTGGGGTTTCTATTTTACTAAAGCCAGGATCCTTTCGTAGTTCCCAATAGGCGTCATTAGAAACCCAGGCTTCTCTTTGATTGGCATCGTTAACTTTTCTGCAAAACGTTAAAAAAACAAGAAAACAGACAAAAATAAAAAATATGCAAGAGGTCTTAACAAAAATGATTTCATATTTTAAAAGAACAAAGAAAAACAATCTTTTGCCTGTCTTAAAAGTGAAAGATTGTTAAAACATCCTAAAGGTCTAAAACTGTCATCTGAGTCATGCAAGTGGACCCCTGCACCCATGTGAAGCCTTGCTGACAAACAGATATAGCATGGAGGGGATCCATTCACGCAGGTCTGGCTTCAGGCTCAGAGGTTTTCATCATTTATGCTGTTTATTTCATTTTTGCACTTTGCCTCTCTTCTACAATGAAATTCTACCAAGTGGTTTCATCACAGGGTTTGCATAAGCTAACATAAAGGCTCTTAATTTTGGGCTTCCCAGATTTAAGAGAAATATTTAAATTAAAAATCGCACCCCCACAAAAATTACAATTTAAAAATATCTTAAACATTTTCTGTTCAATCTGTTTTACAATCTCTTTTTCTGCTGCCATTTTTTTGCCATTTTATAGTTAAACAAACCGGGAAGATTATCTATATAGAAACGTGTATGGCTCTGGCCCATGTCTTTCTTGATTTATGGACAATTAAGGGGATTCAACTGACAAGCCAGTCATTCTCATCAAGCCAGTCATTTGATAAGTAGAAAAATTCCTTTACAATATGTTAAAATGTATCAGACATGGAAAGTACACAAAGATTTTTCTTGATATGAAACGGCATCCCTATTTTCACTTCTTCATTGCACTATGCTGGGGCCTTCTGTCTTAACATTCAAATGTCCTCTTTGTTTTTCTCATATGTTGATGGACTTACAGTAAGATGCAGGCTTATTACTAAAATGAATTTACTCACTTAAAAAATTTTGGTTTGTATTCAATGTTGTTTTCTTCCATGTACCGCCTTCTACTTCTCTGGAGTTCCTCTATTCTCTGCTTATCAGCTGATGCTGCTTCTACATTTCCTTCTTCCAAAAATCTGTCCAGACAATAATAGATTTGTTAGCAGTTAGATGTTGTTAGCTTCTATAATAGTACCTTATGTAAAAACATTGTCATAATAAGGTTCAGCACAGAAAATAATGCTCATTGTAATTGAAAAGAACAGTGCAATTATGATCTATTTCCTTTCTTCAGCTCTAGGCACCTGGTTTAAGCCCTGGTCCAAAATATGAAAGTTTTTAATTTATACCTTTCTGAAATGCTGTCTCTTTGAGCAGAATTCAAAGTGCCTTCTTAAGCATCTAAATGGAACTTAGGCAGAGTCTACGTGTCTGAGTTCCAAAGAGCAATTCAAAATGGCACTGCATTATTTATTAGCCACAAAAATCATTTGATGCCTCTATGCTGGACTGCAAAGTTACCAGTGTATCTACACGATAGCTTAGTCCAGGGGTGCTCAACCCCTGTTTCTTAGGCCAAATCCAAATCCAGCTGTGTAACCATGCCATCCAGCCTGCAGGAATCCCTATGGGTTGGGAAATTTGGCAGCAGGATTGCAGTGGAAGCTCCTTGAAGCTGGATCCAGCCTCTTCCAAGCTGCTGCTGCACAATAGGATCAGGACCAGGCCCACACCCTGCTCATCTGGATTGACTTGGGCTGCCCCCTCCCCACATGTCCAGATCAGGGCTGGGCCACTCTACTCCCATACCCTTCTCCACATCTGGATCGATTCCAGGCTGCTCCTCCCCCTCCCCACCCACCTATCCAGACTGAGGCCACTCTGGCTCCTTTCCACCTCCCCCATGCATCAGGATTAGAGTTGGGCTGCTCCTTGCCCCCCATTCCTCATGCCTGGATCTTGCACTGCCCCTTCCCCACACATCCAGATTAGGGCTGAGCCATTCCTCACTCTCCTGGATGGCCATCTCAAGCATGGGCTGTGCATCCCCACCTGTGGCCAGACTGGGCCCCCACAGCACTGTGCTGGATCGAGCCTACCACCCAGATCTGGCACCCCTCACTCAACCCATGGAGTGAAAAGGCTGGGTACCACTGGCTTAGTCCATGACAACTCCTTGGACCAGAAGTGTTCTCAGAAGTGATTCAGGTGGAATGCTTAGGTAATCAGGAAAAAAACCACGTCTAACAGCAGGTACCTGTTGGTGGACACTGTTTCCTTGCACTGGAGCAGGAAAAGACACTTTACAATGTGTCTTAGCTCATCCAAAGCAATTCTGCCTCTGCCATAAACATTTTTTATGGCACTAGCATATCTGTCTTCTCCCTTTTTTCTGAACTCAGGAAGCATTTCCACTGTAGCATTATACGTTGATAGCAGAATCTACCAATGATCTGGCTCCTGGCACACATTCATTTAAAGGTGCCATGAGATCTGACCCCTAGTCCCAACAATCGTGCCTTCTGCCATTCCACACATGCATGGCAGGAGGTGAGATTTTGGGATCAGGGAGCATATCCAAGTTGCCAATGCAGGGGGAGCTCAGGATTATAATCCTGAGCTCCCGCTGCACTGGAAAACTGAAAACCGAGTGTCCACAGATCCAGGCCTGGAGCCAATAATCAGCTACTTGTCGGCTCCAACCACAAGACCACACCAGAGTCTCAAAGTGGCCCTGGTAGTCTGTGGCTGTGGCCAACATTCAGCTGAATGGGTGGCAGCCCCAGACTGTACTGAGATCCCAAGTGAAGATCCTGCTGTAGTCCTATGGCCAGAGTGGACAATCAGCTGATTGTCTGCCCCTGCCCTGCCAAAGGTTTAATTGAAGGTGTCATATGAAAAACATAATGTAGAAGATTTTTATGGCTAGTTTGCCCTTGTATACCACTTCATATTTATTGCACATTAACACATTAATCATCACATAAATGTAATACGTAGAGGGGGCCTCTGAGTCATAACACACCGTATAGTGCAGATCCGGACAAAATTCAATACTGGTTTCAAATTCTTCCCCTTAGTAGTCAGATATACTAAATATTTAATGAGCTTTCTTGCCTTTGATCTGGCCTAAATCGTGCATCTGTTGCTGGAAGAAGATCTTTTAATGCAGGATCTAACTCATTGAGCTCAATAGCAAACCTTGTAAAACCATAATAACGTTCATAGTTCGTTGGCATGGAGCCTGTATGAACACATGTAAGAAAGAAATATGCTTGTTTTAACAATTGTTATAAACATACACATAAAGCCTCATGAATTTAACAAAGTTACAAATCCAGTAAAATAGTTATATATTCTAATACTTTTAAGTAAAATTAACATGCATCTAATGTTATTTCCTATGTGGAACATATTTTACTTAATATTAATGTTGATAAGATTATACAAGCTTTACTTACGTGATAGATCCAAGACTTTTTAAATCTTCCTCTGCTTTTGTGAAATCTCTGAGATGGTTTCATTCAAGATGAGCACTTTTACCTCTTTCCAGAAAAGCATCATTTATAGAATAATTACATTAAAGCAGGGGCGGGCAAAATATTCCTCACTGGCTGGATCCGGCCCACCAAGCACTTTCATTCAGCCTGCAGGGCTGCCCAATAAATTGTGCCCCAGCCCTTCTGCCCACGAGTGTGGAAGCGAGCCACCCACGTGTACACCCACCCCCTAAAATACCCTATATTGCCTTGCTCCCACCCTCGTGGGCTAAAGGGCCCTGTCCGGCCAGCATTCAGCTTCTAGGCAGACCTGCTGTTGCTGCAGCCCCCAGGTACCAGCTCCACTTCCCCGGTCTCCTGCAGGCTCCAGGCAGCAGGTAGGGAAGCAGCAGGGCCTGGGATGTAGCTGGTAGGGAGCCCGGAGTGTGGGGCTGGCAACAGCGCAGAGCTGCGCTTGGGGGGGCAGCATGCGGGTGTTAGGGAAGGCGGGGGGTGTGGGGACCCCACCCACACTCCCTCCATGGGGCAGCAGCAATAGGTGGGGTGCTCAGGGTGCAGCTACCCGGTGAAGCATGGCTCCGGGCCACACTGCACATTGGGGCAAGGGGCACAGCCTCCCCCGAGCTGTCTGTATTGCCAGTGCTCCCTGACACTCACGTGCAGCTCCTGCACTCACCAGGCACAGGAAAGGAAGCCACACGTGCTGGACCGAGGTGCCTTCCCTGTCAGGGCTGGGGCTTCCCCTCCTGCAGCACAGCCCCAGCAGGGAAGGAAATGGGCTCCAGCAGGGACCACCAGCAATAGACCACCCCCACACCGCCCCCCTCTCTCACATCCACAGCACACACCCACATTCTACCACACA
>NW_005842746.1:747749-769435 GCF_000455745.1 Alligator sinensis
CACACCACCCCCCACACCACATATACACATACCACACAATATACAAAACTCAAAATTTATTTTTGAGTTATTATGCAATCACCTCTATAGACAGTACGCAAACACAAATCATGACAAAAACTACCCAACTGAGTTAGCAGTTTATCAGCATCTCCTTACCTGGCCTCCATATACACTTTGCTGAAGGTGCAACTCCACAGTACAGTCCTTCGTGCCACTTTCCAAAGAGGCGATGCACAACCTTTCCTTCTTGGTCCATGATAACTCCTTGGACTTCATTTGCATTTGAATTCCAGTAATTTAACTGAAATGTAACAAAGCAAAGGATTACAGATCGATTTCCTCATCACATTTTATCACATTAATTTTAAAATGCAGTTATTCTAAATATTACTGTATGTGGATATTCAGAGAGTACATCTCCAAGAGACAAAAATTAAAGTTTTTTTTTCCTTCAAAGCTGAAATATGAATGAGGATGTAACATATTTGAATTTTTCTTTCCAAAATTATCAACAAACCTATAAAGAATCGTCTAGAAACCTGGTAGAGGTCTATAAAGTTTAAAGTATAAATTTGAAGGGCAGGGACTTTTCATGGTAGGTCCTTGTAGAGCACAAGTCATGATTACTGGCACTTATATTAAAATGTACTTCAAATATGTCCTAGTTGCACTGGAACACAGGAAAGAAAATGGTTTTCTGTGACACTACAGTTCTGCATGCCTTGATCTCTAAAACTAAGGAAAACAAAAAGCTCTCTCAAACTTTTTAGCTGGTGGAGTGCAATGAAAAATATTTAAATTTACATTATTTTCTATACAGAAAAAATGCACATATAAAATTAAAATGCATACGTATTTGCAAATATTACTGAAGAGATTCCAGATTTTGCATCAAATCTGTCATTTCTCAGTTTACTGTCAATCTACATAAATGTTGAAAACTTAAAATATGAATACTGAGTACTTTGGCAGAAGTATGTTATTACATGGCTTTCATGAGAACTGTTATCTGCTTTGCTGTAAAAAAGTTTGATTATCCTCATTAAACTGTCTGCATATATAAGCACCAGATAGCCTCTTTGCCAGGTGGCTTCCTGCATCTTTTTGGCATCCAAACACCCCATGAAAACTGAAGGATGAGCTTCAAGTGTTTTTTCTCTTCCTATATGCCTGACTTTCTGATTAATTCCAGTTGATAGTATGGAGGAACTCTTGTGCCAAGTCCAGTAAACTACACATGGAAGGTGGAGTACTTCCATCCATAATACCCTGCATTTGCTTTTCTTGATCCTCTTCACAAACATTTCTATTCTTTACACCTTTATTTCTGGGCCAACTATCTAATTCATGAAGCAAGCATTAATGAGTCACTGCTACCTTTGAAATGGGCCTTTTGCACTTGCGTCTCTTTATACCACTGAAAATATATCCTTTATTTCCATTATTTTTAGGAGAAAATTCAGCTTTAAAAAAAATCAATCTAGAGTTATATTTTCATATATGCCTATCATCAAGACATCTGTATACAATAAAACAAAGCACCACTGTTTTATGAGATAAGATAATCAGAGAAATTCTAATCCTGTTTAGACTAGCTTGACACCAGATTAACAACAATGAAGTCCACAGAGTTGTTCCTGATATTCATGTTATTAAATAGCAGAATATGGCCACTCATAACATTTAAAATAAAAAAGAGGGATAGGTAGGTGGATGGAAAGACAGACAAACATTTTACTGTTGTATCACAGAAAGTTACCTTGACAAATGTGAGTTTACAAATACAAATACTGCTTTTTGTGTTTCTGATAGTTATTTCTCCATAATGTTCTATCCATCTCCTTCCACTAAGGATGTTATGTATGCAGGTTGTGACTTTGTTCCATGCATAGTGATCTCCATACCTGAGGATAAAGTTATGAAGTAAATGGAAATGAAAATTAAGTTGCAACATTACTGACAAAGTGAAATTCAGCCATATTATCATATAAAAAATATCCCTCAAAACTGTTTGAAACAACAGTAAGTTGCTCACTCTAATTAAAGCTTCCATTTTAATTATGACTATTATTTCCTAATGCTAACCCTGAATCAGTTCATATGGGTGACATTCACCCGCAGTGCAGCGATCCAGTGAGCCATGAATGCCTGGCACTGTGTGAATTCTCAAAATGTTGGCCACTTTGTCCCGAATCAATTACTTCAATAGGATTTACTAAAACGTTATACTGTACTGGTGCTATAGTTACAATATATTGCTCTCAGATGCAATGGGAGCAAATATAAGAAAAATGAATCATAAATGGAAAAAGAAAGTGGACAACAATAAATTAGTGGCATATTGCTCCCAACAGCATTAATAGGAGCACCACTTGCAAGTTAACAGATGCTATTCTTCTGCTCTATTTAGCCCTGGTGAGACCTTACCTAAAAGTACTTTGCCCTGTTTGAACACTGCACTTTATGAAGGACAAATTAGAATAAGTCCAGCAAAAAGCAACAAACATGAATAGAGGTTTGAGAAACATGATTTTTAAGGAAAGGCTGGGACTATTTAGTTGGGAGAAGAAGAGAAGACTGAGGGGGTGATTTGATAACAGTCTTCAAATATCCCAGTGATGCTTATAAAGATGATGATGATAGATTATTTTGTTTGTCCAGAGGCAAGGGTGGATCCAGGATTTCCTAGAGGGGTTGCAGGAGCAGCAACCCATGTTGCAGGGGTGGCTGCATCCCCTGCTCCCAGTTTCCTTCACTCCCCAAAGTGCAAGCAGACTGCTCAGAGGAAGCCTCTGGGGACTTTTAAAAATCCCTAAAGCACGTAAAAATCCTTCCTCCCTTCCCCTTTCAGCTCAGAGGCACACTCCCCTCCTCTTCCCTCACTTCCCCTGACTCCCACTGCTGTCTTCTCCATTGTTTTGGGGGCAAGAAGCTCCAGAGACAGTAGGGTTGAGCCAGGGGCTGGCTCAGCTGGGAAGGGGACAACAGAAACAGGGTGGTGGGAGAGTACTTGGCCTGACACCCTCCCAGGCCACCCTGTCCATCCCTACTGCCATTGTCCCCAACCCCAGCTCAATGAAGGTAGGAACAGCTCTGGTGCTCCCCCACCCTTGGGAGAGCAGAAAAAGGCAGTGGAGGGAGGAAATGGAGGGTGCAGAGGGCTAGTGAGAGGGGATGTCTTTGGGCAGGAAGGGGAAGGGAGAGGATTTTCACCTGCTTTTGGGACTTCAAAAAGTCCCTGGAGGCTTCTACGGTGTAGTGCAATCCAAAAGGGGGGATACAGCTGTGCCACAGCACCCACTCTGGATCCACCCCTGCTCACAAGGGCCAGAACAAGGTGCAATGGTCTAAACTGTGGTAAAAGGATGGATATTAGGAAGAACTTTCCACTATGAGGGTGGTTAAGTATTAGAACTGGCTCCCCAGAGAGGTTGTGGAATCTCCATCCTTGGTAGTTTTTAAAATCAGGTTAGACAAACACTTGGCTGCAATGATTTAATCATGGATGATCCTGACTTGAGCAGAAGCGATGGACCAGATCACTGAGGACCACCCTTTTTGGCAGGTGTGTCACAAATTAAGGCCTGTATTTGCCTCATATGCCACCCCAAATTAGACAGCTTCCAGAGGTCCCTTCCAGTTCTACTTCAGCGTGATTTTAACTCTTATAACATGGGAGATTTGAGCAGGCAGTTAATATCTTGCCTGTTACTATGTTTCTGAGATCTGTACACTTAATTACAAACCATTCAGAAGGAAGCAGTATAACCCAACATTAAAAATGAAGTCAAAGAATAGAAAGCACAGTACACAAACAAAGGAAACAAGACAGTAGCTTACTTTGGAAGAGTCACATTCAGTGCTCCAACTGGAAGAATTTCCATCGATTTCCCCCAGAACTTATTTTTCCATCTGATATCTAAATGAGAGTGAAAACTTTACAAAATTACAAAAAAACCCAAACTTTATTTGCACTGATTTATGGTATATCAGATCGATCTATGCTAGACCTGAACGGAACAGTAGCCTGATCAGGAGAAAAGGGTTATACCAGATGAAAATCAGTCCTCCAACCAGTCAGAGAAGCTAATACAGTCCTCCAACCAGTCAGAGAAACTAATACAGAAAAGCTAATACAGGTCTTAAAGTTTTTGCACAAATAACACTGGCAATTATCATAATGCATCAGCTCATTTTAACACAAAGTGAAACACTTCAATACAGCAGTCAGCACCAACATAACATTAAAAAAACCCAACACATTTAAAGTCCCAGATGGAAAACACACTAACATTTTTAGATGATAATTTTTATTTACATAAAATTGGATCTTTGTCCTTTGAATTACAATATTTACCTTGCCAAAACACAAAATTCTTTGATTCACAGTGACAGGCAGAAATGGGTGGATGGTGGCTAACCTGAAAAAAAAAATAATGGAAGTGAAGAGTGGTTTAACACATACACAAAAAAGCTTTAGAATCAATACAACTACTATTTATGTAAAAGTTAAAACTAGAGGTACACCGATAGAGATGTTTTGGGCTGATATTGACAGCTGATTTTTTAAAGAGGCTTATCAGCCGATACTGATCTGATTTCCAATACCCAGCGCGGCAGTTTGCAGAGCAGCATCCAGCTGGTATGTCTGTTGTGATGAAAGGGGAGGAGGGAGGGAAGAGGTGTAGAGGGGGGCAGATTGAGTCCCCTGCGGTGAGGGAGGGAGTAGGGCTGGGGCAGACACTGCCCAGCCAGGGTGAGGCAGGGCATGGGAAAAAGCTGTGGCTCATACAGGTGGTGTGGGGAGAGGGGGGAAGCTCCTGCTGCTTCATGGGCCAGTGCTGGGAGGGGAGCTACGGGAGGGGCTGCAGCCACTCCAAAATTCACCATAACCCCCACAACCTCCCCTCCCAATGCTGCCGCCCACCTTGCCCTGAGCACAGCCTGGCCCAGACCCTGCTTCGGCCCCAGCCCACAGCAGCAGCCTGTCCCACCCCAGCCCCACACAGATCTGGGGGCACATGCTCCCCATACCCTCCATGGGTGCGCACAGCTGCAGGAGCAGATCCCACCCCCAATGCCACCCAGACAAGCTGTGGCTCTGTCCCACATCCCGTCCCACTCTGGCTGGGCAGTGCCTGCCCCAGCCCCAGCCCCACTCCCTCCCTCACCGCAGGGGCCTCAATCTGCCCCCTTTATATCCCTTCCCTCTGCCCTCCCCTTCCACAACAACAGATTTAGCAGCTGGACACAGCTCTCCAAGCTGCCAGGCTCTGCTCCTTGACACCTATGTGCTGTGGCTGCAGCTGTGCGCATGCACAGGGCGTTTACTGGCCAATTTCTGATACAACTTTCTTTATACAAGTGCTGATCCGATATCGGACCAATGCATCGGTGCACCTCTAGTAAAGAGTGTTCAATAGTGTATATTGTTAGAAGAAACAACTAAACAAAGAACCTCAACATGATATTCTGACACTTTAAAGGAGATGGTTTATATGAATCCCTTTTGCTATACACACACACACGTATATATATTACACACACATATGTATACATGTACTGGCATTCAATAAATTTTTCAGTAGCAAACTTTCACTAAAAATAAGGTCACTTTTGTAAAGAAATCAAAATCTATTTCTAAACTTTCTTTAGCAGTTACTTAGAAATAGATATTACCTGCTCTGAAAAAAATCGAAATCCTTTATCTTCTCTAATACATTCATAAGTCTCACCAAGCACTGGATTAAATGGCTTGCTTCCTGCTCTGAAGTAAGTGGAGGCATATCCGGAAGCTGCAAAGGCAGCTATAAGAACCTGTTAAAGAAAACAAAGAAGAGAAAATAATTGAAGATCCTTTAAGGTGTTCTCCCACATTGTTTAGGCATCAATGTGAATAATTTTTCCATTTAAAAGTACTTAATTTCCCTCTCATTTGTAAACAGTTTGTTTACTGTATGTATTTTACTTGTTTACATGTTTGTATTTTAACAGTTATATATTGATAGAAAGCTGTCAATGTACCTAAAAGTAATGGAGGGGAAAAAAAAGCCTGCAGCTTTCTATTTTCATGGTTTCTGGGCACTATACAAAATGCGAAACAATACAAAAGAATCAGGCTTCTTTCCTTAGCACTTGTTTAATAGCAGAAATTATGTTAGCTGACCTCTTCTGTACCAGTACTGTGACTTTTTGGTCAGCACTTACAAAAAGACTCATCTGAAAGTATTCAAGGCAACGTTTTGCTTGTATAATATTATGATAGTTTAATTGCAGATATCGCACTAGACAGCAGAATAAATTGCATCTGTTATCTTCTTTTTAAGCTGTATAACAATGACAACTGCTTTATCCAAATATCCATTTTGAACTCGCCCAAGCCTGGATGAAGAATTGTTTTTTAGCATGCAGACCTCCTGTGTCAAGCAGGGACATTAGAAGATCCAATGCCAGGTTAATCAAAAACTTCACAGCTATAGCCTTGTCTGCCAGAAAGCCATCAATAGTATTACTCTCTCCTTCCTAGTTTCTGTATGTTCTTGAGAAGTGGTGACTGCAGTAGGAAGGCACAGAGCACAGATACTGCTTGTGTGCAATCGGGTTGGAGTATTGCTGTAGACATGATGGTCCAGGATATGTATTCTTTTGTTTTTTGTGATATCTTTCGTTTGGACCAACTGTATAGTTGGGGGAGAGAGAGCAGGACTTTGGGAACCATAATGTCATCAGTACCCAGATGATTTATCTGAAGTCTCCTGGCTTTCTAATCCTTGGAGAGAGAGTCTCACCAAAGTCCTGTGTGGGATTCCACATGATAGTCCTGGGAAGAATAAGTGAAAATCTGAGCCCTCGCATATGTGAAGTTGTGCTGTACTAAACTCCTTACCATGCGTTCGTAGGGGTCATCTGTTTCAGCAGCCTTGTCCAAGAGTTCACTGTATTCTAGTTCTTCACAAAGATGTTGCAAAGTATTGAGAGGTTCATTGAGCTCAACTGGCATGGACACTTTGGAGAGATCTTTACCAATATTATTTCTTAAAATATTCCACAGATTGATGTTACTGGTATCAGGACTGGGAGCTGGAAGACAAGTCCGTCGTCCATTCCTGAAGGCGCCTCCTGTCAGCTCACCATTGAGAACTGGAGGGAAAGTATATTACTGCATTGAAATAGCCTTTTGAAAATAGTAAAATTCATTCATGGGACCAAAGTCACCACTGATGTAAGCAGATGCAATCTCACTATTATCAGCTGAGCTGTGTTTGCTTACACCTTCGGTAAATTTGGTTCATGATATGAAACAACATCAATTATTAGTCTTTTAAAAATATGGTGCTTACTTTGTCGGGATATGTTGTCAGTGACACTGGTATTGTCCTCAGATATGTTATCACTCACATCACTGATGTAAGATTCATCATCAGAAGCCTAAGGAAGAAAATAAATAAAAAATATCAAGTGTATGGTAAACACACGTAAGTTAGGCAAGAATATAATTAGAAAAACAAACGTTCAAAGAAAGTATCTCCAGCTTGGCAGATTTTAAACTAGATCTACCACCTGTATTTCAGTTTGCACATACAAAGAAACCAGCTCTAATAGCATAAAAAGAAGTATTATATTCACTTTATTTTCCTGAATTCCAAATAACAGAGACAAAAACCATTCAACCTCATTTTACCTAATACTCCAAATTAGATTCCCTCTTTACCCTCAGTTGGTCTGAGTCAAATCCCATCAAAGTTTCTCCCAGAGAGCAGATGGAGAGAAGAAATCCATGGCAGATGTTAGCCATGTTACTTAATGAATTACTATTGGAGCAAAAAATGCTGAAGTGATGAGTAATTTAAGAATGTATAAAAGATAAGAGAATAAAAGCTCATTAACTTCAGTGGGATTCAGTTCAAGCCAACCAGGCGAAGAGAGAGAAAACACCAATACACTTCATTTACACTTGTGTATGTGCCTCTCTCTCAGACTTCTACAACTTTCTCTTATGGTATGGACAACCATACCCTTTAATCACTTTGAAAATGGAAAGAAGCCACTCAGGAGCATGCAAGAAACTCCGAGGTGCATGATACAAGCTGGGTAAATCACTGTAACTTTAAACCTGAACCAAACCAAGTTAAAGCTGTAACAATTTTGTTACATTTGTAACTCTATAGAATCATGAAGATGTAACAGTTACATCATAACAGCTTACATCCCTGCCATTTTTCATGTCTGTTTATACCCTTATCTGAATCTCTGATTAGAGATAGAACTTTTGATACACAGCTACAAGGTCTGGAATTTGCTTTCCCTGTTAAACCATCACAGCCCAAATGTGTTGACTTAAAGAGCAGAGAACAACTTATTCACTCCATTTTTTTTTTTTTTTTTTTTTTTTACCTGAAATCATCAATCTTATGGAATGAAATGTGTTTTGGGAGCTTTGTTTTCATTTAATCTGACATTAGAACAAAGTGTATTGTTTTCAAATGTAGCATGCAGTTACTAAGAGTTTTGTACCGTGGTAGATTCTGTGCACAAAAAAATGAACACAAAAGAATTACTTCTGTCTTTTTAAATACCTATTGTTAACAACATGTGGATGATCACAGGAACTTTAAAATCAACACTTTAATCCAATTCGTAAATTATTTGATCCAAGATTTTTTTCTTTCATTTTAAGTCACCAAAGTCGCTGTTTCAGGGCTACCGTGCTTCCTTCATACACTTGTGCAATTAGAAACTTTTATATCTTCACTGAATCAATAAAGAAACACTAGTCCTTTTAGCAGGAAAGAGGTGCAAAGAGGTGATGTTAGATTAATATATATGTAATGTCTTCTGTTTTAACACCGGAACAGAACTCGCCTGATTTTATACTAGTGAGCTTTACTTTCCGACTCTCATGAACATGCACAATACTGTGCAGTTTGCACTGCAAACACAACAGGAGAATGTTAATGTTTTGAAAAAGGAGATGTAAGACTCAGTTCTGCAGGGTTGCTCTGTAAGAAGACCTGCAAGAGCAAGAGCTGTAGCTACTGCAAGGAAGGTGTTTTAATCTGTTTTAAATTGATTCAAATTATTAATTTTGGGTTTAAGGTAGCAGCTATGGAAGAATCCACCTCAAGGAATTTGCCTGAAAAAAGGACTTGATAGAAAAGGATATTGATGCTCTTCATCAATGTGAATGCAAACTGTAGTCATAAGTGTTGAGGAGGTCACTAACATGTTATTTAGAAAGTTAAGTGTTTCAATTACAAGTTCTGCAAGAGCATTTATAGAAGGGTGTAATTAGCAACACATGATTATTCAAGAAGACAGCAGAAAAATTAGGGAAACTGGATAGCACAAACAACAGAAACACATAATACGTTCCACATGTCACTTATACAAGAGGTAGTGAATTCTGCAGTGCAAACCCACATAATTCAATGTCAAAGCCCTGTTCAGGCAAATGAAAAAACTGGAGTTGGAGATTGTAGCATTATTCTTAACTGTACTTAACTGCTTAAATTTGGATCAGCTCGAATGAGTGCCCAGGTCAGATATTTCCCCCAAATGACTTATCATCATAAATCAATGGATCTTTTCCTTAAGATTCAATTTTCTAATAAGGACATACAACAAAATGTACTGTACTACTACACAATGATTCAAACTTTCCATGGTGCTCTCCATGAATTTCTCTGCCACAGATAGAAACATTTCCTAATTAGGTTGAAAATGTAATTTGGCAGTTGTAGTTTTCTGCTACTTGGTCTCAGAAGATTGCCAACTAGAAGGACATGACCCATTACAATGACCTACCTCATTTTCTGAAGAGCTTGCTGATATAAGTACTTCTTGTGCATCAAAGAATTCAGAGACAGATTCAGACATAGAGAGCCTGCTCTCATTAGAAACTTGTTGGTTCAATGGGAGACTAACATGGATTTGTTCACCGGTCTGTAAACAAAATAAACACCGGGATATAAGATGTTATTTCTAGTTGAACAGAACTATAAATCAGAAAGAAACAGTTTAGAAAAAAATACCAAAAAGACCTTTTACTTGGGCCAACATTTCCCTAGATACTCGAGTACAGTTAACAAAAGAGACTGGGACTATTACACAATTAAATACAATCTGAATAATTACACAGCTGTAAAAATATGTTCCTTCATTTGAACCATATTCAGCAGTAGTTATATGCAAGCTTCAGCAATGTAAATACTCATGAATCTGGATACTGCATCCAAAGAGACACCCTTTGTACAACTCTGTTATGCAGTTCCAAACCAATCTCAACCATGAACTCCAGATAAAGAGATTTCTGGGAAGGAGAAATCTTTTACAATATATAATTTTTCTCAGTACTGAAACTAGCTTTGATACACATACCAAAACAAAAAACCCTTATAAAATTGGGTAGTTATTTTTAATTATTATTCTCAATGCCAGGCCTCATTTCTGTAGTGATAATCACTTGATGTGCAATTATGATCAGAAGAGTGAGTACGGAAGTTTCTTATTCCATGTGCTTATTCCCTGGGTATGCTTCAAATCTTATTCATAATTGATGCCAAAACTGGAGCCAGCAGAGCTAAAGGGAAGGAGTTAGTTATGACTTCAATCAAAACAATTGTATAATAAGGGACAGACTATTATCCATCGTCAGAAAACCCATGATAGATGTAAAAACTATTCAAGATGTATGCCTTAAATCACTTCATACTGGGCAAGGAGAGTGTAAGGTGTTGCTTCACTATGGCATGAATAAGAAGTCCTGTCCCAGACTCTTTGGAGACCTATTAAGATACATGTGGCCAACATGGTCTCTGAAGAAGATTCCCCATGCTGTGTAACTACCCAACCCCTACTCCCCAACCCTCTGGCACTAGGAGTCCTTTGAAGCCATGCTGCCAAGGCTTCCTTTACAACCAGTTGCCATCAAACTTCCTCTTAAAGGAACTTTTCCCAGGCTGGAAAGACTACAGATTCTCCCATGCACAAACTACAGAAGTGCATATATGGTGTCCAGGACAAAAGCTTGCAGATTTGGGCCTACAAGCTGACTCCAAATTAAAATTCATGACTTATAGCATTTGATGGCTTATAACCACAGAAAAAGCTAGTTTTAGTGATGTTTTATTAGCAAGTCATTAAAGTTTTAAGTTTCTTAATAAGCTAGAATGTTTTGGTTCTAATTAGTACAAAATAACAGAGCCTAAGACAGGTACTAAAAATATCAAAATAAATGAAACATTAAATATTTATTTCTGTTCCCGAGTCAACTTGATTAAAAAAATACTCTAGAGTGTATTTCCAGATGGGTAGCCTACCTTCTGCGGACACAAATGTCACCTGCTCAATGAATTGCTGAAACAAGTCTGAATAGTTGGGAGTAAAGCCGCTAACATTTCTGTATATTGTTATGGTTGCTGTTTTAGGGGGCTTTTTTTGCAGAAACAATTGAGTGTACACAGAGTATGGATTATATTATAGCATAATCAGGAGGATTCATATTCGGAGCCTTAAACTTTTACAATTCAGTGTAAGCAGGCCCCAGCTTACAAACTCCGTAGAATCAGATGATCAGATGCTTTTATACCAAAGCATGCAGAAATAACTAAATAATGTCAATGATAACCAACAAAATAAAATAATCGGAGAAAAAGTCTCTGTTAAATTTTCACTCCAGACTATTATGCTTTGAAACTGCTGCACATGGCATCTCCAGATTTCCACCATGCTGAACTCCTGTAAAATTCCATTTTTCCAAAAACAAACAAGAAAAATTAAGAACATTTCCTCCCTTTTTAATTCTTGGGAAAAAATTAGGAGGCAAATTGCATGTTAATTGAAATAGCTGACGCATTAAAAAAAACACGGTTCTGAATGGAAATGACCAATACAAAACATGGTGAAATACACACACCAGTAGCAGTGATGGAGAGTGACAACGTAAATTTATAACATATATCTACCTACATTCAAATCTTCTCTTCTTGTAAGCCAAGGTGAATTGTCATTGATATAAATGCTCTTTGTTGACTGAGGACAGGGAACCAGGAAGGATCAAATCTTGCAAAGGCTTAATACCACTATGATGCTTACTTTGGCTAGGGACTGACATTCAAGAAGCCGGAGCCTGAATTGATTCAGTCTTTGAAGGTTACGCTAACCCACCTAGACTGAACCAGGTTGCAACTGTAGAGACATTCCCTCTGGACCGAGGAAATGCAGGCACATGCCTGCAGCCACTCAGGCCAGGAGCTGGGGGACACTAGAGCAGCCCTCAGCTGCAGGGAAGCTACGATGGGGGGGCATGGCCAGGCCCGGCAGTAGCCTGAAGTGAACAGGTCAGGGAGGGGGTTGAATTAATACATGTCCCATGGACTCGAGCTAGGGTCCACCAGGCACTCCCCACCCTCACTGCTGCAGTGGCAGGGGCACAGCCAGATGCTGGCCGGCATGGCATGCTGAGGCAGAGGGGGCAGGGAGGGGGGTAATTCCCCCTCTGCCCCCGGTGGACTGCAGTGGGTTCTGCCCAGTCTGATGGCCACTCACTCCCTGCATGGGACAAGTGGCAAGATAAGCCCCCTCCTGCCCACTCTGCCAGATGCCGGAGGGAGGGAGGAATAACTCCTCTCCCTGCCCCACTGCCTAAGGGGCCATGCCAGCTGGACTCTGGTCGCACCCGCACCCTGCCACTGGAGCTGCAAGTAAGGAGTGACCCTGGCCCCTGCCATGGTGTCTGGGGAGCACGAGCCTCTTCTTGGTGGGAGGGCCACAAGCTGGGGTCAGAGCTGCTGCAGACTGTGCTCGGAGGGGACCATAGCCCCCCAAAACCCGCCAGCACTGCTACTCCCCTCCGCATAGTCTGCAGCAGCTTTCATTGCCTTGAAGTTACGGCACCCTGCTGGGAAGAGGCTTGCGCTCTGGGACTCCATGACAGGGACTGCTCCCCCTGTCACTGCTCCACTGGCAGGGCAGAGCAGGGCAGGGGCAGAGCCTGGCCGGCACAAACCCTTGGGCGGGGAGAGCAGGCAGGGAGTGGGGTTCCCTCCTGCATCTGGCAGAGGGGGCAGGAGAGAGCTTATCCTGCTATTTGCCTGATGCATGGAGCGAGCAGCAGGAGTCGGGGCAGGCAGGCCTCAATGTGGTTTCCCAGGAGCAGAGGGGGGAAAAACCCAGCTCCCTGCCCTCTCCCCCCGCCTATGGGGCCATGCCAACCAGCCACTGGAGTGCCCTGCCCCTGCCCTGCCATTGGAGTGGTGAGGGGGGAGCAACCATGATGGGGGCATTAGTCCCTGTCATGTTGTCCTGCATGCAAGCCTCTTCCCGGGGGGGGGCGCATGCTGTGATGTGGGGAAAGCTGCTGTGGACTATGTGGGGGGAGTGGCAGGGCAGCAGCACTAGGGCAATTTGGCGTGCTATGGCCCCCTCCAAGCCCTGTTGCCACCACTCACCCCTCACAGTCCGTGGCAGCTCAGACCCCCACTTGTGGTGCCCCCCACCAGGAAGAGGCTCATGCTCCCCCAGACACCATGGAAGGGGCTGCTCCCCTGTCAGGGCCCTGCCCCCTTGCCACTGCAGTGGTAGGGCAGGGGTGCGACCAGAACCTGGTCAGCATGGCCCCTTAGGCGAGGGGGAGGGGTTATTTCTTCCTTCAGCGTCTGGCGGAGGCAGCAGGAGCGGGCTCATCCCACCGCTTGCCCCAGGCAGGGAGCGAGCAGCAGTGGCAGTTGGGGCAGACAGACCCCGCTGTGGTCTCCTAGGGGCATAAGGAAGAATAACCCTCCTCCCTACCTCCCCACCCCCCAGGGTCCACGCTGGCCGGCATCTGGCCATGGCCCTGTGGCTGCAGCAGTGAATGGGGAGTGCCAGGGGGACCTCAGTTTGGGTCCATGGGACAGGGATGGGGGAATTAAACCCCCACCCTGGCCAGTTCACTCCAGACTACTGTCAGGGTTGGCCACACCCCCACTGCTGGAGCAGCCAGCGGAGAAATGCAGGTCCGTGCTGGTGAGACAGGGGAGGGAGGGGGGAAATGAACCTCTTCCCTGCTCCCTTCCAGAGCCAGGGTCTGGCCAGGCCCCCACCCCTGCCTGTCCCTGCTATGACTGGGGAGCAGAGGGGCGGGACCAGCCCTGCTCCGCTGGAGCAGAGAGCAGAGCCCAGAGAGCATGCTGGGGGCTCTGGCTGAGCTTAATCAGTTAAGTCTGATACTACATTCAAGCAGGTTTATCTCAAACCAGTTTCAGCCATTCTGAAACTCATTTATGTGCACTGAAATTATATTCTGTTACAGGTTTAAGCCAGTATCTGATCACTTAAATCGGTTTGTGTGTAATGTCTGTCCCTAGCCTTCATAAAATGATCCTCCTGACTTCAATGTGACCACTCAGTAGTGAGCAACAGGCCCTATAAGCCCTCATACACTAAACTGTTTCTACCGCTTCTGCAAGAAACCAAGATACAGTAGTTTTCAGCTACTTGTCTGGTTATATACGAATACAATAGAACCTCACTAATTCCCACTTCAATAATCCACTCACCCAATAATTCATATTTAAAATCTGTGGTCTTTTCCGGTTTCTCTGCAGAGATTCAAGAGCAGAGCTCTCCAGTGAGATCTAACATTGGTAAAGCTTCACTGACCTCACTAGTGATACTATAGAATCTATACTCCATACTTTTCATGTAGTCATGTGCTTTTTACTTACTTGTCTATTTTCAAGATTTAATAATTTGCAAAAGGTCTCTCAGTTATTAGTGAGAATTAGCAAGGTTTGATTGTACTCTAAATCCATTAAAGGCCAAAATCTTACCTCATCAGGACTAGGGATAATATTTACACTGACAACCTGATCACAAATAACAGACTCTGAATGTATTCTGTTCAAGCGACTCCTTAGTTCAGCATTCTGGTTGAGAGCCTTAAAATAAAAATTGGACATTTAATTTCAAATTAAAAAGCAAGCATAAAACAAAGCAAGCACAAAGCGTCTGAGCTATATATTTTCCACAGGTTGCCTAATGAATTACAGTATCTCCTTAGCTGTATTTTTATAAAACGATCCATTTGTAGATCGTTCAAACCATTCAAACCATATCCAAGTTTTTACTTTGTTTTTCTTTCTTTCTTTGAACCATGATTCTTTTTTCATAATAAAACAGTAATATTCTGCCCTTTCTAACATTTGCCTAGCTCAAAGCATTTGATAGAAATGTCAGTAGACTATGCACATTTTGGAAAAAGGAAGTGAATGCAGTATGGAAGAATGAAACTAAATCATACTACTACAACGAAATCTCCAAATGCCAAAAGAGGTAATGCTTATATTGCAGCTGAGGCACGTACTGAACTACCACTCTGAAGAGTCAGCCAAAGGGAACAGCTAACTCTCAAGCAAAAAGACAGAAGTGTTGTGTTGTGATAACATTTGTAATTTGTGCACAGCAAGTCACAGTTGCAAAACACACACAGAAGAACACAAGGTAAGCAAAGTCCTTTACTGAAATATGTATAGACAGATTCTTAATCCACGGGGAATACAATCTAAATAGACAGTGAGCATGTCTACACAATATAATATGTAGCTATAGTGATGAGCTATGGCGATATAGCTTGTTACTATGGTGACATAGAGGTAGTGGGCACAAATCATGAGACAGCATCTAAAAATAACCATGTGCTGTCAGGACTGCACAGTACCAGTGGGTACTAAATCAAGTAGTAAATGACTGTGCAGTATCAAATGTGCAGTCAGAGGCATGTATAGATGTGCCCAGTAAGTAGACAAAAGGTGCGTCCAGATGAGCGCAGTTGTGCAGTATGTGGTGCTGCAAACATGTCTGCAGTGCCACATACCGCACAGTATGGTGTTCTGCAAGGGCGCACTGTTTAAGCATAGGCTGCTCCTGTTTTTTTTCCTGTGGAAAAAAAGACCAGAGCAGCACATGCTTGGGCAGCATGAGCTGCTGAAAAGCAGAGCCAAGCTGCCCAGAGCTGTGCTATGGCTGCCAGCCAGGCTCCATCCAGCAGGACTGCTAGAGGGAGGCCCCCAGGACCCCAGGTAAGGCTCCTGGGGCTAACACAGTGCTGGTCTCAGCCTCCCCTACTGCTCCCAGGGTAACTTGTGCACATGGCACGGGCATTCCCCAGGGACAAGTAGCGTCAGTGCAACATGAACTGCCGCTACTTGTCCTCAGGGAACTAAGCGTCCATGCATGTCTGGACGCATCCAAAGAGTGCATACAAGCATTACATTTAGATTGCCCTAACCAAGCTTAGGGTGATCCTAAATGCCTCAGTATGCAAGCATTCATGGGGCTTAGGTCACCCAAAAAATGAAGTGCCGTATTTAAAGTTGATTCCTGTCAGATTAGAGCTAACTTTAGATCAGTGTGGGTTACCCTGAGCTAAAATGGGTTAACCTGACATAATGAATGTGTGCACACATCCCCAGCAAAACCCAGGGGCTGGGAAAGAGCAGCCACTCTCCACAGCCTTGGGGCCACACTTATTTCACTACTCCCCATCTCCCCCAAGGACCCTGACCAGACTATTTTCCCCTCTGATTGGGCACCCCTGCCCAGATATGACTGTACCCCTCCTCAAACCCACCAGCACTCCCCCTCCCACTTGCCTCCAGCTGCCTGTGTGCCACTCCCTATGTCCAGAACAGTACAGATGTGTTAGCACCGCACTGTCTGACTCAATAATTTAACTGCATAGACATGTTCCTGGTATATGAATCTGAGCTGCTCTCTAGTGTCCCAAACAGAGGTCGATTTTTTCAGTAAGCACAATTTTTTCAAAAAAGGTTCAATGGAATTTGAGTGATGCAACATTAGTACTAGTTGTATATGATTTGTTGCCATTGTTGTTTTCTATTTCCAACATTTTGTTACGCTGTAACTAAACAAAACAAAAGGAATACAGATATGTATATTTTAAAGGATCAAATGAATGATGGACTGTATTTTCTACAAGTTCCTACAACTGTGTTTTCCTTATGATGAGAATTCCCAGGATCTCTTAACTAAAGCATATTAGCTCCTGATAATTAGCGCGTGTCAAGTCTCTTGTGAACTGTGTGATATATGCTTTTAATTTTAACAGTGTTCCACTGAACAATATTTGATATTTTAACATGGAGATCCATTTATCTCACAGTTTGCAATGAATGCAGATTTACCAAAACATACTCCTTGTCCTGGACTTTGTACAACAGCAGCCGTTCTATAATATTACACCTCTTTGCACATTTTTGTCTCTTACAATGTCCCTTGTTTATGGCCTCTCCAATTCCCTAACTCTTAAAACACTAGTAAACAATCTCCATTTGTGCCCGTCTTATTGCACATTCAGCAAAAAACAACCACAAAACCCCACATTTAGACATCTCTACCAGCTCATTTATTTCAATAATTATTTTAAAATTACTCACCTTATTACAAATAGCCCTATTCCAGCCTTCCTCAAATAACTTCTCTCGTTGCTACTCTCCCATTCTATTTCCTTGTCTAGAACTGGCTTCATCTCAGTTTCTACGGTACAGCATAGTCTGCTTGTATCCATGTCTCAATTACTGTTTCTCATTTCAAATATCAGATAAAAAATATATATATATTTCCTCTACTACATGTACTTCTTGATTTCTTTCCAAGCAGGCTACACTTTTTTATTCCAGTTTTGTCTCCCCACACTTATCAAAATTGACTACTCAGATATGCATCAAAACAAGTTACAATCATTCTTCTGAAACACCACTGTGGCCAACAAGAAAGATAAACTTTCAACTTGACTGTGGCCATGTCCGTCTCTGACACTATTCGATGATGACTGCTATTTTCTTCCTAACAGTCAACAGACAACAAGAATCTCTTTCTGCACTGAAGTCAATAGGAATAGCACTGGAGTTAGCAATGTTAAGAACAATTCTCCTCGTTAAAAAAAACAAAACAAAACAAAACAGTGTATTTTAACTTAATTTGCAGCTCTTTTAAAATCACCAGCCAACTTTCAAGACTTTCAATTAAGATAAATTATGTCCACTTTCCAAAGAAAATGCACTTCTCTGATCACTAGCCTTTTACCCTCACTCTTTTGGTTTTTACTTTCACACTAGACCAGAGATTCTAAAAATCTTATGGGACAGCTCCCCTCCACCAGTACCTAAGTTTCTTTTCACTGATCTAGCCAGAACCCTCCTTCCTATTTAGCAATATAAGATCAGAGCTGCTATGACTCCCAGGCTAAGAACCCAGCCTTGTTCTCCTCTACATGTGTGTTTCAGGGCTCGTAACTACTCCGCTATAGGACAGTACTTATCACAGACAGTACAATCCTACAGAAGAGTGCATTAATTTATTGTGTCCTTATATGGGCACATGTGTAAATAGTGACACTTTACTGTTGAGCTAATTTGTCAGCTCCAAGGTAAAATGCACATGTAGATGCACCCAATATGAAGGAATTCTTTTATAGAACAGATTGTTGTTTAATACCTGGAAATTATCATTTAAAAAAGCTATATAAATTCCCTGTGGCTTGCAATTTAGCATATAACAGCACTTTAAAAAATATTCATTGTCCAGGTTTCAAAGCAATGAAGAATTTTTCGGCATGCTGTGTCTGTCTGTTTTAGAAATGTGTTTTGTTGCCCTCCATGATAGTATCAGAGAACTCTGCATATTAATTACATTGCCAACAGACAAGCCTCTAGTGGATTTCAAGGTGTCTTTGTCTCTTCTTTCTTTTCAGGGGACAGAAAAACTTTGCTTTGACTTTTTCAATGTAAGTGGGGGGTTTTTATGTATGGGTTTTCTGGAGCAAGGAGCAGGGAAGTGGGGGACAGCAGAGCCAGAAAAGGAAAGGGAACAAGGCTTGTTCTGAATTCTGGTCATAGTGAAAAAACCGTGGTGGGCTTTCACTCTACCAATAGTGAGAACAACTGCCCTGACCGCCTGCATGACAAAAATGGAAGTACAAACAATACCTGAAATGGAGCTAGAAACAGAAAATCACTGACACTGTTACATTAAGGGGAAACACAAGACAAATATACACACTCTCAGGATGCAAGGGGGTATATTCTCCAAGTAAACAGCATTAACATTAACAAGTGCATCCATATACCCTATTCAGACCAAACTGATATATTTGGACTGTGTTCACTCTTATTCAAAGAATACACTAATGCCAATGGAATTCAATTGACACCTAATATTTGTTATCGTTTTTTAAGAATTAACCAAACCTAGTTTATATGGGTGCATACATATATATATATATTGCACGTTCTATAAAAAGAGATATACACAAAAGGGTTGAACTCAGGGTTACAGTATGTTGTGCACTGTTGTCTCTTTTCCCACAACATGAATTGCCAGTTACTTGAGAGATGACCTGTATATATATGTAAGAGATCACCACTAGGACTTGGAATCTAATTTCATTTCCATGTTCTCTCCACGAGCACCAGCAACAAGTTTACTCCTTTATGACTATGACTTTTAGATAGATGTCTATATTCTTTAAACTAAAATTACAGGCCATCAATCCATTTCACATTTTAAAAAAACCTTTTAAAAGTTGCAATTGGTTTGAGTTAGACATAGATCAGTGATCTAGATAAGCAGCACTTTCTCTACCTTCTCTTGTCTTCTTATCTTTATTTAGAACAATTACTTGGTTATAGTTAGGAAATCATATGTAAATTTAGGTAGATTATTTGTTTTTAAATTTACACATTCTTAAAAACAAACAAACAAAAAATGAACAGATCTAATGCTCCCTGACAGTCCATTTTCCTTCAGACCAGTGGAAACAGCCAGAAAAGTCCTTCAAGGACTATCCAAACTATCATTAGGGCTCTCTGACCATGAATTCAAAGTGTGGGATTATTTTGCAACCTGAGAAACTATGTCAGAAGGAACTTGCTTTCCTATCCCTGCATTACAAAACTTAACCTGCTTTTAGAATGGTATCTTTGTTCAAGTGTAATGCCTAATAACCTGAGAAGAATTCAAGGTAAGATTTGTAATCAGTATTGGCCAAACTGTTGTCTTCTACTGAAGCCAATGTAAAGTTCCCTTTAATAGGAATAGAAGTTGGCCAACATAGTGTGTTTTTTCAAGAATACTACCTTTAAGTTATACATGCAATAGGTGGTAAAACTCAAACAATTACACTTTTTAATATGTGTTTATGGAAGGGCTTGAACTGCAGAAAGTCTAATCTCTGCATTTTAAAATATGTTGTCAATGATAATTTTTGCAGTTCAAATCATGAGTAACAGAGTAACAAGTTAATGGTATTCTCATCAGTTTTAAATTAATTTAGGAAAAATGAAAAATATCTTTGAATAGGCTGAACATGTCTTTAATAGTTTCTAATATTTATCTTGTTCTTATATAAAACCTCATACTTTAGCTTTATATAGACAAATGCAATGGAAGTACAGAGGAAAGTAAACTTCAGCTTTTGCGTCTACATTTTTCTTTGCACACATTCAGGTTATTTCTGCACGCTAACGTATTGTCAACAGAAGGCGTTTCAAAACAGGGAAGCAGGTTAAGCCTTTAGCCGTATGGCTAAATTCAGAACGACATCCACTATATTTTACTGGATAAGTATAATGAAAAAAATAATTGGCTGCAACATTTGGAATTTTTCCTACCATCTCTGGAAGTGGCAAAACCTTAACAAAGATAAAGGCATTTGGCAGGTCACAGAACACAACATACATTTGAAATAAAAGCAAGAGCATACCTGAGAAAGCGACTGTCGGAGATGTGCTATTTGTGCATTGTGGCCGGTAACATCCTGTTCTGAAACAATCTGCTTAAGCTTCTCCTTCTCTATAGCTATGCTGTTAAAGGCAGACTTCAAAAGAGAATGCACTGGGGAAAAGAAAAAAAAATATTTACTGAGATAGTGTTGCACATTACATGCAATATTTCAGTAATGGAAATTATGAGGCGGTACTAAGGAGCTGGCAGAGAAAGGGGTCAACCTTACCCAGAAGCTGGGAGAAAAGAGCCCCCCAATTAATTAGCAGAACCTTTCATCCCATGATTATATAAAAAAGAAACTGAGGCCCAAAGTCTGCCAAAATGAATGTAAACTGGTTGTGGTTGGCATGCATATAACATGCATAAACACACTATTGTGGCTAGTATGTATGCATGTTGGGTGCATGCAAAAATGTACATTTTGGAAATGTTTTCTTTGTAAATGAATTAGTTTGTTTCTTAATTCTCCTACTGAAACAGAGCAATAAGTATCCCAGTACCATAATTATTTAATACTGTATTAAAAAAGGAGTATTACTTTGATCTTGAAATAGAACCTTTGATGATCTGACATTTGGAAGAGAGGGCATGGGTGGTATGTTTGCTCCTCTTGTATGCAGTACAGAACACACGTGACTGGAGTTGTGTAAAACTGCTGGCAGCATGGTTACTAGGCCTGTGTGAAGCAGCTAGTATTCGCTTCGGATTTGGCCTATTCGGGGTACAGTGATTTGATTTGGTGATTCGAATCACTGTCCCGATTCATTTTGGCTGAATCTGATTTGGAGATTCGGCTGCTGCCAAATCTCCGAATCAGCCAGGCCAGGCCCATCCCCCGCCTGCTCTCTCAGCTGGCAATGGCTGCTACTCCAGCCCCAGCTTGTGTTAAAAAAAAAAAA
>NW_005842746.1:769445-769779 GCF_000455745.1 Alligator sinensis
CCCCCGCCCCCCCCCCCCCCCCCCCGGCCCCGCCACAGGGGCAATCCCTGCTGCCCCTCACTGTCCCATGGAGGGCTCTGCACGAGCCCCAGAAGCCCTCAGGACGCTGCAGGAGCAGTGAGTCCTGGGGCTTTTCTTAGCTTTTTTTTTTTTTTTTTTAAAGGGCTAGAGCTGGCCCAGGGGGGGCACCCATGGGAGGGCTGGGGGAAATGAGGGAGGGTTAGGGGGCTTGTGCAGAGCCCCCAGTGCAGCATGGGGCAGTGGGGGCAGCAGGGATCGGTCCCCCCCACCACGTACCCAGCAGCACTCGGTGAGCCCGTGGGCTTTTTTTTTT
>NW_005842746.1:769853-776092 GCF_000455745.1 Alligator sinensis
TCCCCCGCCCCCCCCCCACCCGCCCCTAGTCCTTACCAGCTCCTAGTCCGGCTGCAGCTCCCTGCTGCAGCCACCAGGGACTGTCCAAATCAAAGCTCTCCGAATCTTTTCTGAAGATTCGGAGAGGTTTGAATGATTTGGACATTTAAATTGGTCCCCTGATTTGATTTGGATTCAGAGATTTTGGCCACCGAATCGGGCTGAATCTCCTCCAAATCGAATTACCACCTGAATCTTCGCACAGCCCTAATGGTTACAGTTTGATAATTTCCAATCCAACTATATAAAACAAGCCTTTCTTCAAGTAGGACTCTTATCACTGGAGAAAATAACCCCTGGCCATCTCTATATATAATCTGAGCATGAATTTGTTTTCTTGCAATCATAAACCTGTAAGTTTTTCCCATAACCTTTAAAATAAAAAATAATGTTTTTGTTTTGTTAAGTATTTGCAATACTTGGAGTAATCATTCCACATGCTCAAGCAATATGCACTGTCATCCTGCCCATGTACTTAGAAATACTATGGTAATGAAAAGAAAAGTTCTCAATGAAAATTCATTTGGGAATTCCAACAAAAAATGTAACAGGAAAGCAAACAGTATCTGCACCTTATGCCACAGGTTTAATTTAAAAAACAAAAACAAAACCCTCTCTTTGAACATTAACTGCTTGTTACCTCTCTCTGTTTATAAGGTCAGCACCTACAACATCCAGACTCCCAAGGGGCTGGAATGCCCAAATTCTGTTTCTGAAGAAAAGTAGGAGATATTTGTGGAGCTTTATGAATGCCTCCACAAAGCACCAAGAGCTTCTTAGGAATTTGGGCGTTCCTGAGGCACAAAAAGGAGAAGGACAGAGAAGCCAAGAAAACATGTTGAGGACATGATAAGGAGCTGGCAGAAGGGGTTTAATCTGCCCCATGAGCTGGCAGAAAAGAGAATCCCAATGAACAAGCAGAGCCTGGCTGTTACAGAAAGGACCACACAAACTGACACTGAGAAGCAGCAGCAGGAGCTCAGGGACATGATGAACAGATGTTCCTCTTGAAGACCAAGTTTCAGAGCTACTATTTGTCTTCCAACTGCTTTACTCTTGGCACTCTCCATCATACCCAGCAGCCACATGGTCCTGGTGCTACAGCAATGAAAAAAGGCAAGCGCACTTGCAAGTGTTTGCCAGCACGACTCTCAGGCACAGCTACTTTCTCTGTCTGACAGCAAAAACAACTTCCTATGAGAACCCAGATCCTTTGATCCCTTGAAGCCTCACATTTTGGTTATGCTACATTTCAGCCTCCAAAGCTCCTGAGCATACACAAAGAAAAAAGTGTTTAAGAGTCTTTCCGTCTGAACTCTTAAATTAGACTTGAATTTTCTCTCTCAACCCCACCACTTCTGCTTATACAACTGAACATGTTTTTAGTCTGGATTTTTTTATCCATGAAGAAAGATTTACCTTTAAGGAAGTTTTACTTTCTCTTATCAGTGAAGCAACTGTTTTCTGTAGAGCACATAGTACTGCCTATATGGCATGTCTATACTATGCCTGTGATGTAGTATGGACTGGAGGTTGAATTGGAGGTACAGTAATAAAGCCATTCTGGGGGTATCTTCAGCAGTCACTTTCAAACATGCCAGAGACCAAGGTCTTGAGACTGGGTGCTGGGGGCACCCTCACTGCATCATTATCACACTTTTGACTTTCCCACATGCAAGTGAGAATGGGTGAGCACCCAGAAAGGGCTTTACCAGGACATACTGGAAATGTGGTATGGATATACCCATAGACAATGAACCCACATAGGTCTGTCAGCACAAGTGTGCACATACACCATATACCTAGAGATAAACGTGCACAATTTAATACTCATATTCATTAAATACATAGACAATGATACCCTACAAAGCAGACCCACTAATCCGTCACACAGATACCTCAACAGAGATGACTGATATGCTTTATATTTAACTCCTGAAGACATACAGGGCATGCAAAACTGACATCCCACAGCTACACACCAACAAGCAGCATATGAAATTTTTTAAGACCATTTTTCAAAATAGATACACAAGGCAACCTTGGTTACATGGCACTTGGAAGGGGGGAACTGTAGGGTGCTTAAACTGTCTGGAAAGTATCTGAACCTTCACCTTGCAGCTCTCAGCAAAGCACTCCCCTTTGTTTTTGCAGATGTGGGTAGAACAGGTATAATTCAAGCAAATACTGCTTGGCCACCTCTGGCTTTCCACTTACTTCCTACGACCTACTTTTTAGGCATCTCAAAGATCTCTCTTCACTGTAATCATGCAGCTACCCCAGTGATCATTAGGGATATGGGTCTTCCGTTTCCCATGGAAAAACGGAAAAAATGTGAACTTTCCACAAGCTGGCAGAAAAGTACTTTCTGAAGTAGCATCTCAGTCTCCTCATCCTCACCTATTTTCTCTAGTTTCCGATGCAGGGAAAAAAGGGGAAGCTGTAACTGTAACTACTACTGTTGGAGCTTCGAAAACTGCTGGCAAAATGTTCCGTAACACAGCTGGGGGCAAGGGGTGACTTCTCTGCTGCAGGCAAGCAGGATCCTTAAGCTTCTGCAGACAGGCTCAACTCCCCTCTCCCTTTGACCCAACAGCAAACATCTGTTGGGTGGGGGTGGGGGCGGGGGGGTGGAATGCTCTAACTCATGGTGCTTATGAGTTAGAGCAGGGGCCACACATCTATCAGTGCCCTCTGGGTGTTTAAAATAGTGCCAGCTACCCAAAAGAAATGCATCAAGGGATAATGAAAAAGGAAGCACAGGATTTTAGAATCTGATCCTGGGAAGTTGAGCACAGAGATTTCAGCCACTCTGGTACAGGTCCCACCATGCAGAATACTCTAATGCATGGGTGTCAAACTCACCCCAAGCCTGGGGACAGATCCGGACTGTTAGGCTCTGCCTGGGCCACATCTACAGGATTAGTGGCAGCAGTGTGGGTGGCAAGTAGTGGCAGCAGAGGTCGGGGGTAGCAGCAGGTATCCACCAGCCACGGGCTGAGCGAGGCTCTATATCATACCAGCCTTAGGGGTGGATGACATGGGTGACTGCTTAGGACATCATGGTTGGGGGCACCACACACACACACACACACACACACACACACACACACGAGAAGCTGCTCAGGAGGAGCCATACCAGGCACATGTGGGGGTATGGTACCTGTTCTAATCTGGCCCCTTGCTCCCACACAGTAGCAGCACTGCCTGCCCACCTGCCTGATTGGTACACCATGCCACTATGCCTCCCCTCTGGACTACACCCTGTGCCCCTGCCTTTGCCTGCAGCAGGGCCGCTGACTTGGATGGTGGTGGGGATGCCAAAATATACATTCGCCCAGGGTGCCATTTTTCCTGAGGCCGGCTCTAGCTCAATCTGCACAGCCTTTGCTCATCCCCTACCACCAAAGGCCATGTTCATGACCCACCAATTCTACGACAAACCACACTTTCTAACCGCATCTCCAACTACTGGTAGCCCAGTGGGCCAGACAGAATGGCCTGTGGGCTATATGTTTAACACCCCTGCTGTAATACATGGGACACAAGAGCAACAGAAAGGACCATAATGTGGAAACTCAACCTCACTGCCAAGATGGAAAAACTGACTCATAGTGAAATAAAAGTCAGGTGTTCATTTGGACCCATTTTCACTGTAACACTTAGACGGAAACTTTTACAGTGATGTGTCTTACTTTAATGTAAATTCCTTTGTACAGATAAGCTCTGCTTCCTTTTTAGAATCGAAATACAGTATTGAGAAAAAAGAGATGAAGAAATTTTTTTTCAACCTAACATCCAACTCTTCTCATTTCTTCTCCCATATTTTGTTCTTTTTTCTTACGGCTCTCTAGATTTGTAGTACAGAATAAAGAAATAGAAAATCACTATTGAAACCTTACTAAACAGTCATAATTCATTCATATATGCTTTCTACTGACATCCTTGAATGCAAACTGCATTAAATACAATGCTAATTGTTCCTGTGTGAGCTTAAAAATCTCCCTGTTGTCCTTTTTGTAAAAGTTTTCCTTCATTAAACATTTCCATTTCTTCATATATCTTTATTAAAATTTTTGCAAGTGCAGTCATTACTATCTTCCTACATCTAATTACATACATTTCTAAATGTTAATTCTCTTGCCAATACCAAGACTCTTGATTTTGAACTTAAGTTTTGTCAGTCTCAAAATTTTATGACAACTGTGACCCAAACTGTGGGTCTTGAATATAAAAGGACCCACTCTGCTTCCATAAATGGGGGAAACTTCACTGAATGCATACTGGTGTTCTCACTTATGTCAGCAACAAATTCAACTCAAGATTGGTAAATACAATAATCATCTAATGATAAATTAGTCATTCCATACTAAAACAAAATCACATAAAATTAATATATTCTGGGTTCAAAAATGATATTTTATACTTGATGGACTGCAGCATCAGCCAGAAAATATCTGATCTTGGGCCACTCTTTTGAAAACCCAATTAAAATAAATGAAGGAAATGTAAACCATGACTTTATTGTTTAACAAGCCAAACAAGCTACAGAATGATGTTTCTACTGTGAGAGTTAATACCCTTAAAGGGCTACTACAGAGTGTCCTACTGAGAAAATATCTTTAAGTGTTTTAGCATCAAGCCAGTTCAAGACAGCTGTTGGAAATTGGAATCTTCCTGCAAATTGGACTATATTGATTCTCCCCTTGTGATTCAGAGTTAAACCACTGTTTCAGTGCGGTTTGAGGTTACACTAGTAGATGTACCATCTTTTAATTGAGACATAAATCAAAGACCCAGCACATTTATGGATATGACACTTTTGGCAAGAGCCAAGCTGTTAACTCATGCAGCCCTGACTAAATTGCAACTCAGGTAATTAGGAAATAAAATTTTGCTCATTTATTCTCCTTTTCTGCCCTAACTTCCCTCCTCTGCTCCCCCTCCCCCCCTCATTCAACAGGGAACAGCATTCTCCTTCATTTCCTGTTCTGACCTGTTGTTGTTTAGGGTGCTTGCACTCAGTTACACATGTAAATGCATTCTTGAAGGGGATAAGCTGATCCCAAGATGTTCCTTTCCTATTGCTAGTACTTTATGGCACTGATCAAAAATATCAATGCAGAGAACATTGGTTTCATAATGCGTGAGACATCTTTTAAGGTAGGGGGTCAAACACACCCAGGTGGGTCATCTAGCCTGCTGTCTTCTCCTGAAGCCAGAATGGTGGAGTCGGGTCAGGAATCACTCCCGTGAGGTTTGCAACCCCCTCTCAGTCTCAGGCCGCTGTGGTAGGAGGTTTTGAAACAGCACCAAGTGCAGCTGCCATTGAATTAACTATTTCCCATTGCTGGTGGCCACAGGAATCGGCAGCATTAGTAACAGGAGTTAGCAGCAGCAGTTACATTAGGGGCTGCACCAACACACATCCATGTTAAGCCCCTCGCTGCCACAAGCATCATCTCCCACCACATAAGTGCCTCTGGTGGCACTGGTGGGACTTGTGATTGTTTAACTATTAACAAGGAGGAGACCCATTGAACCAGACAGTAATTGTGCAAGCCCACTGAAGAAGCACTCTCTCTTTTGAGGCATGTATAGGCTAGTCAAATTTAAATATCTGCTAATCCTGGTGTCACGGGATGGGGTCCCCAGGGATAGCCATGATACCCCTTGGGCTCCTTGACCGTGCCAATCTTGCCCAACAGGCACCCTCTTTCTCGCCTGCCACGTTTTACTGGTACTTTTAGTATAGGGAGGCTGCCCTTGATCTTATTGGACACGGTCTTGCTGGACCCCTCTGAACCCTGTGGGTTTAGAGGCCCCTTGATGTCCCGCTTCAAAATGGAAGATTCACGGGACACCCTCAATCTTATGGGCTAGATGCATGGCTCCAAACTGTCCCTTTACCACACCCCAAGCCTCGCAGATGGTACTGACATTGTCTCTCCTGAGCCTTGCTATAACTCAGCCCTTTGTCCTCAGTGGGCTCTCCACAGCCCTGTCTCTGCACCCACACTGACCTGTCTCCGCACCCTTCTCTGGCGCCGGGCTCTCCACAGCCCTGTCTCTGTGCCCACACTGACCTGTCTCCACGCCCTTCTCTGGCACCGGGCTCTGCACAGCCCTGTCTCCGCACCCTTCTCTGGCGCTGGGGTCCCTACACTGTCATGGGCCCCCCAATGAGGCCTCCTCCTTCC
>NW_005842747.1:0-3876 GCF_000455745.1 Alligator sinensis
GGACGCACCCACCGTTGTGGAGCTCCGGGGAGGGAAGACGCCGTCCTCTGGGTCTGTTTGCTGCTGGGTCCTGTCCAGCTGTTTGCGGAGGGGCGTGTTGGACAGGGGTGTCCAGGGACGGCACCCAGCCGTGCCGCCTGGGCAGGACACTCTGGCTGGTGGAAGGTGGCACCTTCCCACCCCTCCGGACACGACGGGCGCGGGTGCAATGAGACGTGAGGGAAGGAGCAGAGCTGGTGGAGAAAGACCTCCCTTCGCCTGCCCACGGCCCTCACACGACAGTGACATCACAGAGAGATGGGGTCCCTCCGTGACCTCATAAAGGATCGCTCTCCCGATTGGTCCATATACGGCTGACCGGAATGTTGTCTTCCTCCTTCCTTCCTCCCGCTCCACCATGGGCGAGGCTCGGCCGGGCCCAGCGCAGCTGGCCTCTCGCTGCTGGACACGGCCGGGGACACGGCTTTGCTGCAGGGATTCGCACTCATGTCCCGGCAGGACACGGCCAGCGAGACGTCCCAGGCGCAGGCCACGTCCCGGGCGTCCCCGCAGCAGCTGCACTTCCCCGTGGACCAGCTCGAGCGCATGCTGCGGCAGAAACTGCGCATCAAGCGCATCAAAGGCGAAGCCTTGGTTTACCTGGCTGCCGTGACCCAGTACCTGACGGCCCAGATCCTGGCCTGGGCCGGGAAGGCCGCGCGAGGCAGCCCGGACGGAGTCATCGCCCTGCGGCACCTGCAGCTGGCCGCCCTGCAGAGCAAGGACCTCCGCAAACTGCTGCTGGGCAGCGAGACCGTCTTCCCTGGCGGGGTCCTGCCCGGCACCCGGGCCCTGCTGCTGCGCGCCAACCCGGCCGTGCTGCCGGAGCAGGGCTCCCAGCCCGCCACCGGGTCAGGACCGGGGGGCCGTGCCTCACAGGAGACGTAGCAGCCACTTTGGACGCGTCTCCTCACAGCCGTCCACGGGCTATTAAAGGAGATAAAAGCAGCCAAGCTGTGATTTCTCCCACCCTCTCTGCAGCCTCGTGTCTCAGGCCTGGGGGAGGTTACTTGGCCGTGTAGGATACAGACACCTGCCTGTCATCCTGCCGGGGCTGGACCGTGCCCACTGCATCCCCCTGCTCTCTGGAGCCGCCCACCCCCTTCCCCCAAGCTGCCCCCGAGACCTCACACATATGGCAGGAGCCCCAGCAATTGCACCCACAGCCTGGGCATCTCTACCCCATCTCGCCGGAAAGCGTGAGAGTGGCTCAGCATCGTGACGGGGATGTCCTCGGGCTTTGTGGCTTCGAGGCCAGGGGAAGAAAGCCCCGCAGCTCTCACTGCTGCCGAGGCTGGGACAGGCATTCGGGTCCCCGGGGAGCTGCCTTACAAGCTGCTTCGCTGGGGGAGACGGGGTGGCCTCATGCCACCTTCTCTGGGACCTTCTTGATCAGGGATCGATGCTAAATTCCCCTTCCCCATTGACATCCATGGGGGGCTACAAGCCTCAGCAACTCCCCAGCTCGGGCCCCAAATTGGTTCTTTTCCTTGGAGGGGTCTCCCACCCCGCGGGAATCACCCCTCGGGAGGGCCGTGCAGGCAGCGACCGATGCGCGGGATGGAGCGGTAGCGGTTGGAAAGCCCCATGCCGGGTACCGGGGCATCCTCTCCTCCACCCTTCAGAGGATGTCCCTGCAGCCTGGATCCACGGGCCGGTATCCATAGCAACACAGATTCTTCACGGTATCCTTGGTGACAAACCCTTGCACAGGCTGCTCCGGGAGCACCGGAGAACACACGGCGTCTCTTGACATGAGCTGCCAGGGCCGTGTTGTCCGGCTCAGGAAGGGTCTGAAGGGGTCTACAGCACGTGGCCACGGCCCCTCTGCTGTCACGTCCCCGCTTCTTCCCAGCTCTCCCCATAGAGCTGCACCCCAACCCCTTCGGCCTTTCTATGCCCCGCTGCTGGACCCTCTCCAGCTACCCCGCATCCAGCTTCAAATGCGGAGCCCCGAGCTGAACGGGGCAGTCGGACTCACTCGGACACATTGCAAACGAGCTCTTTAATTGCCTCCGGTCCACATCCCCTTGGGACACACAGACTCATGCCGCGGCCCTCGCCCGCTGTTGGGGTCCGCGCCCAGCAGTGAAAGGCGGTTGCTGGCCATGCACCGTGAGGATTTAGGACAGGAAGAGACAGAGGACACCACGTCCTGCTGGAATTGGGGTGAAGTTGGCAGGAAAGGGGTGGAGAGGACAAGCACAGGAGGGAGAACGGGCTTCTTTGCCACCCTGTCCCAGCCCCGCCACAGACCCTGGGTGACCCTGGGCACCTCGCCGCGTGCTGCGGTCACCCACCCTCAGCGGCACTGCTGCTCCCTTTCTCCCTGCCTGCAGCCTCTCTCCTCCGAGCCGACCGTAAGCTCCATGGGGCAGCGACTGGCACAAAGCTGGGAAACCCCTCCGGGAACAGCACCAGGAGCTGTCGCCGTCTGGGCAGCGCTCAGGAGTCCGGTGCCAGCGTCCATGCTGGCTCTCAGTCCTGGCCAGTTGCGGCCTCACCTTGCAGGGTCCCGGGGCAGACCGCGTGCACCGCGTCCTCCAGCTGGTAGAAGGCGTGCAGCAGGCTGGGGGCCGTGGCGTGGCACTCCAAGTACCGCCGCAGCTTGCCCAGGCTCTCCATCGCCTCCGCCTTGGAGGGGCAGGGCAGCGCGGGGGGGTCGTCCTCTTCATCCTCCTCCTCGTCCGCTGGACCGGCCATTGCTCTGCCCAACAGGACCCCTTCGGTAACACCCACCCCGTCCGGCCCCGCGTTCAGCAGCGTGAGTCGCTCCAGCCCGACCGGCCGCGGCGCCTGCACCGTGCCAAGCGCGGGAGCCTGGAGGGCACGGTCCAAGCCGAAGCCGGCAGCTCGAAAGCTGCTCTGGATGACTGCACGGGGCAGCTCCCTCCAGGCCTGGGCCAGCACGTGGAGAGCGTCCGAGACCGTCGGGAGCGTGGCGAGCCCCTCGTGCCGTGTCAGCATCCTCCTCCTATAGAGGCCCTTCAAATACCGCACAACTCCCCGGTCCAGCGGCCGGGCCGGGGGCAGGGGAAGCACCCGCACGTGGGACAGCGCCGGGGCGGACTTGGCGCTGGAGGGGCCGAGGAGCAGCGCCACGTGCCTCCTTTGCTGCCGCGCGGCCGCGTCAAACCGCTGCAGGCAGTCAACGACGTGGGGGGCGTGAAGCTGGCTGGCCCGATACATCCAGGGCATGTGTGCCAGCCGGACCCCTTCGAAGCAGCGCGGGGCTGGGCGCCGGCCCACGGCCAGGACGTCCGTCTTGTCAGAGCCGTCAGCGTTGGCACAGAGCAGGAGGCTCAGGCGGCCTCGGGCTCCTGGCCCCCTTCCCCATGGAGCTGCCCCCGCCGGGAGGGCCCTGATGAGGATGCTGGTCTCCGTGCAGCTGTATATGTCCGCGGCGGCGTAGCTGCGCAGGAGGTGAGGCAGCACCGCGCTGGCCCAGCCCGCGGCCAGGGGCGGCTCAGCCTCCTTCTGCGGCCCTGCGGGGTCCCAGCCGGGCTTTCGCAGCGCTTCTGCAGGCTCCGGCCGGGGGGCAGGGGGGTGGGCAGCTCGCATGCCCTCGGCCCATTGCAGCAGGGCGGCCTCGGAGGCTGCGCCTGGCCCCCCTCGCTTGCGCTTGCGCCCGGGGTTGGCATCCTGGCGCCAGGCGCTGAGGATGCGCTCCCTGTTCTTGAGGATGCGGCAGATCTGGGGCTGGGACACGCCAAAGCGCCGGGCCAGCTCGCTCTGCGACACCCGGGGTCCGTCCAGCATGGTCAGCACCCGCACCTTCTCTGGGAGCGACAGCTCCTTGCGCTCCTTCCTCGGCAGGACGCCCTCGCGGCTCCCGCC
>NW_005842747.1:3886-13883 GCF_000455745.1 Alligator sinensis
TGCCCCTGGGGTAGGAGCGCGCGCCCACGCGGCCCAGCTGGGCCCGGGTCCTGTGGGCCGTGCCGTGGCTGAGCTCTTCCGCATTGTGCCGCCCCGCTGCCCCCGGGGGTGTCTGCTTGCGCTCAGGGGTGCCCCCGGCACTGCTGTCTGGCTCCATCTCTGGACGTGGGGACGCCTCCTCCTCTTGGGCACTGCTAAGGGGCAGCACAGCAGGCTCCTGCCTCTCCGAAGCGGCTTTGCGATCTCCGTCTCTCCCCGCGTCCCTCCTGGGCCAGGCACCTGCTGGGAGGGAAGAGACGCCCGGGAGTTACCTTGTGTGCGACGCAGAGCAACATCCCAGGCCCAGCCCATTCCTGATAAATTGCACCAGGGGTTAATCTGGTCCATGGCGGTGTCTGAATCCTGGCTGGGCAGGGAGGGCATGAGCAAGGTATGCAGAGGCCAAGAGATGGCATTTAGGTGTCAAATCTCAGGCCCCCTAGTTTGAAAATGCTGGGCTGAGTGACATGACCGGGGTTGTACATGCACGCAGTGTCAGAGCTTCCCCTCATCTCCACACGGATCCTGACAATGGGCTTTCTCCGCTGCTCTTGCATTTAGCCTGTGTCCAGTGCATGCCACTGTGGGCAGGGGGGAGCTTCTCACCGACCACTTCCCCAGGGGGACAGCCCCGCATAAAACAACAAGCTCTTACCCGGCAAAGACAGGCGCTGGCAGTTCTCCTTCATCGTGTCCCGACGCAGCTCCTTCCCCGCGTCGTCCCGAATGGGCCGCTGCTCCTGGGAGAAAAGGGCGGCGATGCCCTCGCACGTCGCCGTGACCTGAAACATCGTGTGCTCAGTGCAATTTGTAGCCGTTGCTTCCTGCACCCAACGGCCCCGTGGCTGGTCCGGAGAGGGGATGCCTGGCTGCAGTTCAAGCCACCTGGTTTCTAGTCCTTGATGGGTCTTTATAAACCTCAGGGTTTTACCCCCCGTCCCACTCATGTAAAACGGGGACAATGACACTGAACTTGGCGGCAAAGCTCTCCGAGGTCCACGACAAACCAGCTAGGCCAGCCCTTCTCAAGGGTGCCACGCGGTATGAGCACGGGTAGGTGCGCACACACGGCATGCACGATAAACCCAGAGATTTCAACTAGTGTTGGTCTAAGGACAGAGGCAGACAAGGGTCTTTGGGTCTCTTTTGTTGGGCCAACTAGGAATTCAGTGTTAAAAACACTCTGCCCCTGGGGCGGCCTGTCTGAGCTCTCTGCAACATAAACATGCTCTGGCATTTTTCTGTAGTCAAAAAAAGAGCTGGCGTTTTCTGAGGGGTGTAACAAGGGATGCCTCCAGTCTAAAGAGGTGGAAAACCACTGAGCTAGGCATGAGATTGGCATCCGGGTGGGCAGATCCCTCGGGCAATGAAAGGACTCAAGGATGCACGTGACAGCCCGGTCAGACGGCAATGGTTTTTAACCCCACGAAGGGCCTGTCCGGCTGTGCTGAGTCAGGAGCTCGGGCAATGCAGGCAGTGCTTGTGCTGACCGCTGAAGCAGGGTCTGACCCGGTCAGTGGTGTTAATACCTCTGCTCTCAGCACATTCCCCACCCCGTGATGCTCGGGCAGGACCTCGGGGCCTGTCACCCGTGGACCCGGCTATCAAAGCCTCTGTCAATCCCAAACTGGCTTTGCGATCCGGGCCGGACCGAGCCGACCGACATGTGTGACCCCGAGGAGGGGAGCGGGCTGGTGCTGCAGGTGCCTGGCTGCAGCCAGGGACCAGCCAGCGCCCACAGACCGGATGCGCTGCAGCTGGGGGAGTTTCGGGGTGACGGAGGAGGGAGACATGACACGCGCGGGTGCCCCCCACCCACACAGGCGCCTACCTTTGCCCGCACCCACGGGGCTGAGCCGGGGATTAGCCGCCCCAGGGGCCGAGGCTGCTGCAGAGCCGGGGCAGGGCCGTGGGGACCAGGCATGGAGCCCGGGGCTGCCTGGAGCGATGGAGCCGCACCCCCAGCGCATCCCAGCCACAATGGTCCAGGCACTGCCCAGCACATAGCCCCGCCCCCGGCACGCTCCGATTGGCCCCCTGGCTACCTGCTGCGCCGGGATTGGGTGGGCGGCCCACCAATAGGCAGCATCCCTGCTCTTGGGAGCAAGGGGGGGTGCCAGGTTGGAGGTGAGGAGGGAGCTGCCCTGCATTGTGCCATCAGTAGGGTCCAGAGTGAACAGCCCTAACATGGGCAGGGGCGGCTCACGCCTCTCGGGGGCGATTGTTGGGTAGGCGGCTGGTCTTAGCCTTCCCTGGTGCCATGCTCAGCTTGTCCCTCCCTAGTCGTAACGAGGTTAGTCTAGTCCAACCCCCAGCCTGAGGCAGGATTAGCCCTGTCCAAAGCAACCCGGACACGCTGGACCTGCCTGGGGGGGAGTTAGGGAGTCATTGAACCCCTCTGAGCAAGACCAGCAGAGCAATTCCCCCCAGCACAGGGGGATACGTTTCCCTTCCTATAAAGCACTTGGCACCTGGAAGCTCCTTCCAAAGATGTGGTGACCAAGCCCTGTGATGGCTGCGGGGGCTGGCAATGTTCACTCCAGGTTTTCCTCTGGGGGCTGAGCCTGCCCATATAGAAGCAAAGCAGCTGACCAGTGCTGTGGGGGGATGCACACTTTAAAATGGGACCTGAAAGCAGGATTTCTAACAGGGCTGGGTCCCGGCTCCAGTGCACGGAGGGCTTCCCGGCTTGGAGAGGCTTGCCTTCTGCAGCCGCAGCTGGACTGGTGCTGAGGGCGTGCCGGGGAGCTAACACCCCATTGCCCCAGCACAGCGGTCACCCCCATGACCCAGGACCAGCTGGCTCCGCATCAAAGGCCTGGGTTTTCTGCCTCCAGCTTGTCAGGCCCAGCTGGCTGCAGCTGCTGGGTAGTTTCATTGTAAATCCCCGTCCCCTCCTTCAACCATTTCCAGTTTGCTGTCACAGCAAATGCCTGCAGAGACCAGCCAGGACCCCGAAGACCTACAAGCACCAGCCAGCGCAGGCACCAGACATGGGTCCCTCGAGCCCCCAGCAGCAGATGCTCTAGAGGGAACTGGCTGCACCCTCCCTAGTGCCACCAGCTGCAGGTTTCCCACCTCCATGGCTTTGCCCATATCTCCCTGCAGCAACCAGTGCATTGCCCAGACACGCAGGCGACCGTCACTGCCACGTCCCCAGAGCCTTGTCTACACTACTGCTCCCATCAGGCAGCCGAGGAGCCTGCTAGCGAGTGGGATTCTCCTCCCAGCTCTCCCAGCACAGAGCAATCTTCTGGGCCTGGAGAGGAGGGTCTGCTGGAAGGAGAAGCAGAAGAAGAGAGGCCGCGTCATCGTTGTGGGCGACTCCTTGCTGAGAGGAACAGAGGGACCCATCTGTCATCCACATGCCACGGTGCGAGAGGTCTGCTGCCTGTCTGGAGCCAGGAGCAGGGACGTCACGGCAAGAATCCCTGACCTCATCCGGCCCTCCGACACCGATCCCTTGGTCCTCATCCACGTGGGAACAAATGAGGGAGTAGTCCAGACCGTCTCATGAGTGACTACAGGGCTTGGAAAGCAGCCCCTGCCCTGGGGGCAAGACTGGAGCCCTCTGCTCCAGCTGGCAGACCTCATTCAGCTCCCACCACGTCTGGGGCTGATGCAGCCAACGTCTCCAGGGGGGCAATGACCCTTGCCAGCTCACAGGGGCACTCTCTCGCCTGCCAGCCCCCTCCAGACCACGGCCACAGCCACGAGCCCCTCCTGTGCTTCCTTCCTCATGGCTTACAGATGGGAAACCCTGAGGCCCACTAGCTAGGTAGGAAATGAGGGGTAGGTAGGACCCCCCCAGTTCCCAGCCCCTGCACGACCTCCACCTGCTCTGCCCCTACTGAAGCTGTAGGGGGCAGCACTTTGCACCCACAATGCATTGCTACAAACCCAAGGGTGGACCCCGCCACACGCTGCAGCAGGGCCAACGCTACCAGGGGCTTTGCAGCACCTTGCAGCAAAGTGCAACTTGCTGCCTCTTGGGAGAGGTGGATGCACATGCACACATATGCACTCATGCATGTAGGCACATGTGCAGACCCAGGACTGAACCTTCCACGGCTTGGGCTTCGAGAATAACCGCATGCCTGGCATATCCCCGTCCTGCCTCTCCTCTAAGGCTGGGGATGGGGCTGGGCTGGGCCAATGCTCCTGCTGGGACGAACCCCGCAGGGTCCTGGCTGGAGGGTCTTGCCCCTGCGGTCCAGCTGATTGATGCTGCACTGGGGGCAGAAAGGGACTGGGGGGTTTTGCCTTCCTCTGCGGTGGGGCATAGCCTCAGCCTGGGGTTTCTTGAGTGTATATTAACCTTTTACAGCAGCAGGACACTGGTGACCACTGTCCTCCTGCTTTCCCTGGGGCAGGTTCAGGTGTGATGTCTGGTGCTGTGGCAGAGGCAACAGCTTTACTCAGAGGTTTGACAACACACTTGTCTGGGCTGGTTTGGACGGGGCTGATCCTGCCGCAGGCCAAGGGCTGCACTAGATGTGACCTCTGGAGCTCCCTTCCCGCCCCACGACCGGATGATCCCTTGCTCCAAGCTGCTGTGGGAAGCAGAACTAACTGCTCGAGCCAAGCTCGACGGGTCCCGAGGACCAGGACAGCACTGGAGCCGGGAGCTCTGGGCTTGCCTTCATTCATTGAGCTCGTTGCTGTTGTTTGCTGTCCCCATCCTCAAGTCGCGTGTGTCCAGTGTTCAGGGAAGGTTCCGGTGCTACCCTGCCCCTGGAGACTGTGGGGAAACATAGGCAAGGGATGGGGGGGAAGGGGTGGAGCACCTCTAAGCAACAAGGGGAAGGGAGGGAGGATGTTTACCAGCTTTAGGGACAACTCCCCAAAGGCTCCTGTGGTGCCGTGCAATCCAGGAGGTGCGTCCACACCGCAGCACCCTCTCTGGATCTGCCCCTGCCTGCACCCACAGCAGAAGAAAGCCTTGCTGAAACCCATGCCGGATAACACGTGGAGACCTCCCCCACGTCTTTATTTGTGCTAGGAAGTGGTGGCATCAACAGCCTTCTTCTGCAGGGGTTCATTGCAAGTCCCGCTGTGCTCCTGACCACTGGCTCCAACAGCCAGGAGGCCGGGAAACACCCGCTACGTCCTGTCCCTGGGCAACCACTCCTGCAGCAGACAGTCGCTTGCGTCCCATCGGCCTCGCAGCCCAGTCCTGGCTGGGCAACACTGTCCCCTGGCACATAAAGGTCGCGGCACCCCCAGCACTGCCGCTACCCCATACTCTCCATTTTCACATAGGCGAACTGGCTGTTGAGCTCAGCTCCAGGTGGGTCGTGCGGGCCAAGGCGTTGGGCTGCGGGGGCACGGCCAGCCCTGCCCCCAGGCATCTCGGGGGCATGCGTGCGCGGATGCCGGAGAAGTGGCTCACGGTGGGCGAGGCCACGGGTGGCGGTGACGGTGGCAGCACCGCTGCGCTCGTGGGGCCGCTCAGCCGCGTGGGCCATCTGATGGCGGACAAACCAGGAGTGGCAGCCGAAGCTCTTGCCGCAGGCCGGGCAGCGGTAGAGCCGGCCCTGGGAATGGCCCCGCAGGTGCTTGAGGAAAGGCGGCTTCTGGGCAAAGCTCTTGCCGCACTGGGCGCACTTGAAGGCGCGCTCGCCGGCGTGCGTGTTCTGGTGCACGGTGAGGCTGGCCAGGCGCGTGAAGCTCTTCTCGCACTGTGCACACTTGTAGGGCTTCTCGCCCGTGTGGCCGCGCCGATGCTCCACCAGCGTAGAGAGGCGGCGGAAGCGCTTCCCGCACTCCAGGCAGGCGTAGGGGCGCTCGCCCGTGTGCGTGCGCTGGTGCTCCAGCAGCGTCGACAGCCGCCCAAAGCCCTTGGCGCACACGCCGCACCGGTGTGGCTTCTCCCCAGCGTGGCTGCGCCGGTGGGGGCCTGTGGGGGCTGCCGGCGGACCTGTGCTTGCGTAGGCGCGCTCCCCGCAGCTTTCTCCGCAGCGCCCGCAGGCGTGGGCTGGGCCCCCTTCCCTCCTGCTGCCGCTGGCTTTCCCCCACTCCGGGGGGCCCAGGCCCGAGGCACCGGAGTCTCTCTCGGGTTGGGGGGCTGTGGGCAGTGCTGGGGGGTCTGTGCCGTACAGAGTCGGGATGGGCGGGCCCTGGTACACGCTCTCTTCTGGCCGCTGCACCAGGGTCCAGCGTGGCTCTGGACCGTCCACCTTCTCCCTCTCCCTGCTGGGAAGCCAGCCGGCAGCTGCAACAGAGAGGGCAGCCTGTGTAAGAAGGCAGAAACTGACCCCCCTGGGCAAGCAGTTGCTTCCCCTAGGTTGACCTGTCCTGCCCCTTGGTCCCTGTGACCCCCACCCCCAGGCACAGACTCAGCACAGCCTCACCTGTGCCTGTCACCCACCTGCTAGGGGCTCTGGAGGGCCTTTCCCTTCCTCCCTGCTCTGCTGCTCTTCTGCCACAGGCTCTTCCTCCTGCTTGACCTGGGAGGAGATTTCCAGGGTCGAACGTGGAGACTCTGTTCATTGGAGCGAGAACTCGGTTAGGATTTCATGTTAAATAGATGGCGGTGGCTCCTGATGAGCCAGCCACGCTAGAGCTGCCATGGACCCACGAGCTCACGGATGGCGTGTGAACAGTCACAGCATGCAGAGAGCAGGGGCAGGAGCCAGAAGCGCATGGAGCAGGACCTGAGCAGCCCTACGGCACATCAAAGGCACGTCGAGGCTACAGCTGTCGGAGGGGAGCAGCCTCTCACCTGCATTAGGGTCTGCAGAGGTTTCCCGCCCCTCCGAGCCTGGCAGGTCCCGGGGGCACGGCTCTTCTCCTCGCTCAATGCGGGACAGGATGTCAGGCTTGGAAATGGCATAGTCTGTTGATAGAAGAGGGGAGAACAGGACACAGGGTAATTAATGCTAAATGGACACAGTGTAATTAATGTACACAGCTTGCAGCAAAGGAGCACTTTCCCTGACTGCTTCATGCTATTAGTCATTCGGTAAGTGAGACCCACCTAGTGCTTCATGGCAGAGAGTGTCAACACCCAGGCAAATAAGCAAATCAGGGCACCCTGAAAGGCAGGAGCATCCTGTCTCCCCCTCCCCATTCTCCAGCAAAATGAAGGGAGGGGAGAGATGGGAAAGGGAACTGGCCCAGGGTCACACAACACGGGAAGGACAGCCTGGAAGAAAACCCAAACCTTGAGGTTCAGGCCCATAAAGCCAAAATGCCCATAGTCCCTACCTAGAGTCAGAGAAAATGAGGGTTTTAAGAGACCTCAGGAGGTCACATCTAGTCCACCCCCCTGCTCCAAGCAAGACCAGCCCCACCTACATCATCCCAGCCAAGGATTTGTCTACCCGGGTCTTCAAAACCTCTGAGGATGGACAGTCCACCACGTCTCTGGGTAACCCGTTCTAGTGCTTCACCACCCTCCTCGTGAGAAAGTTCGTCCTGATATCTAACCTAAAACTTCCCTTGCTGCAGCTTGAGCCCATTGCTCCTTGTCCTGTCATCTGCCCCCACTGAGAACAGCCCAGCTCCATCCTCTTTGCAGCCCCCCTGCAGGGAGGTGAAGGCTGCTATTCAATCTCCCTCGGTCTTCCCTTCTGCAGACTAAATCCGCCCAGTTCCCTCAGCCACTCCTCACAAGACATCTCCCTCAGCCCCACAACCATTTTTCATTCACCTCCACAGGACTCTCTCCAATGTGTCCACATCCTTTCTGTCGTGGGGGGCCCACAACTGGACACAGGACTCCAGATGTGGCCTCCCCAGTGCTGGATAGAGGGGAAGAATCACTGCTGGCAATGCTCCTTCTAATGCAGCCCACTCTGCCATTAGACCCTACCTAGTAGGATCAAATGTTCCTGGCACCGCTCCCGAGATGTACCCTTTGGGCGTGCCCGCAGGCGGCTCTGCTCACACCACGGGTGCAAGGAATCAGCACTGAATGCAGGCCCCACTCCCACGGGCAAACAGCCCAGGTCAGCAGGGCAGCAGACTCAGACCCAGGCCACACCCAAGGCTGAGCCCTTGTGCACAGAGCACCCACGAGTGTGAAGATGCCTGCTGGGGACAAGCCTTCGTTACAGCAGTGTGATGAAGCACATCGCCTCCCAGCCCTGCAGAAATTGAACTTGGCCACGCTCACTCGGTGCTTCTGAGGTCACCTGACATAAGCAGAAGCGCATCCTCACCCAGTGAGATCAAGTACTCATAGTTGCCCTTCATCACGTTCTTGTACAGCTCTTTCTGCCAGTCCTCCAAGTTCTCCCACTCCTCCTGGGAGAAGACCGCGTTGTCCTCGAAGGTCGCCGGGACCTGAAATCATATGAGCATTCGTGTCTCATGCTATGCAAACCCGTGTTGGTGTGGCCAGCCCCACACGTGCAACTAGAGTTTTAATGCAGAAGCTCATTTTTGCACCAACGCTTTGTCATGGTTTTAATGTTCATATTTAAATAAAGATCCCCTGGGAGCGAAGGGGGCTGAATCTGCTGGCAGGAGGAGAGGAGTCACCTTTGCTCTGCAATGCCTCAGAATCTAAGGGCACCCGGGTCCCCACTTGGACACGCTGCAGCCATCAGAAGAGTTACAGCACCTACAAAACGGACGAGGCTGCAGAGCAAAGGGTCAGGGGCGCTCACAGAAGACAGAGAGGGTGGTGGAGGGAAGGGACCAGGTTGCAAGAACATTTCTTTCCTCCCCTCCGTGCTGCTTCTCAGAGTAGTAGCAGCTGGTTTGCGCAGAGCGACACACGGCATTTACAACATACCCGGTAAGAAGTGCGTCCCAGAGACGACGGTCATACACGACAGATTTTCTACAGGGCCCCACGGGGCTGCGATGCAGGGTGAAGCTACCTTGATGAGGACATTTGAGCCCAATTACCTCCTGCCCATGGCAGGGGACCGGACTTGATGATCTTATAGGTCCCTTCTGGTCCTTCTTTTTATGATTACCCTTAGACCATACTGAGGACACTTAAAATGCAAGCATCTGCATATTAAAGCTCAACGTGTGCTAAGGGCCCTTAGAGGGTCTCAAAGTCATGCTGTTTCAGGTGAGGGTTAGCCCTGGGCCATGCTACCTGGCTCCCATGAGGGTAACTCTGGCTTGCTCCACGGACATAAAGTGAGCAATCTGCAGTCCTCCAGCATCCCTGGGGTCCTAGCCACATCCCTGCTCACCAGCCCTCTAGTGCAGGCAAGAAACGGTGTTAACCCTCAATGTGCGACTGCTGACAGCACGCTCCAATTTCAACCCCGCTCCACATTCCCCAAATTCCATATGGCCCACGCAGAATGGGCAACTCCACCCTCACAGACAACCTGCAAACACCCATATGCAGGGAAACGGGGGAGGATCAGTCCGGCCTGACCCTGCTCAGTGTGTTTCAGAGGTTTAAAGCTAGGCTCTGAGGAGAGGAGGAAGGAGAGAAAGCCAGGGTTTGTTACGAGACGGGGATGCCTCAAAGCCGGACTCCTCTGGCCCACGGCAGCAGACGAAACACACCACGCGCTCCTCCTTGCGTCAATCGGAGCAGCCCAGCTCCCAGCGTAAGAGCAAGTGTCGGCGCTCCTTCCTCCCCTCGCTTGGGATTGAAGCGCAGGAGACAAGGACCGCCCAGGGGAGCCCCCGGAGCCCCACCACCGCCAGGGCACATAGACAGGGGGGCAGCTGCAGACCCAACAAAATCACCTTGCCCCCAGCTGACCACACGATCCCGTCTCTTCTACCATTGCAAAGAGGCGGCACAGCAGCCCCTTCCCCACGGCTGGGCGAGTTACCTTGGGGACCTCGCCGGTAATGCCGGGCGGCAGGCGCAGGACCCAGAAGTTCCTGTTCTTGAGCAGGTTCTCCATGTTCTCCAGGCGCCGCTGCAGCAGCCCGTACTCCTGGATCAGGCTGCCCAGCGCCGCCCACTTGCTCTCCAGCTGGTTGCTGAACTCCAGCTCGGTTTTCTCGCATTCAAACACCTTCTTCTCCG
>NW_005842747.1:13893-14155 GCF_000455745.1 Alligator sinensis
CCGTCCTCCCCTCCAGCTTCAGCAGCCGCGTGGCGAGCGAGTCCACCTTCTGCTCCAACGCCTGGATCCCAGCCACCAGTGCCCACCCCGATCCCGCGGCCCCTTGCCCTGCCGGGGGCTCTGGGGCGGCGGGGGCCTGCGGGCGCTGCGGCCCCGCGTCTTGCTCCTGGACCTGGTTGCAAGGAGAGGAGGGACGTGACGCTGGAGTCGGGCTCCTGCTCAGCGGGGCGGGGGGCCGTCATGGATGGGGACCTTCGTTCCC
>NW_005842747.1:15591-18334 GCF_000455745.1 Alligator sinensis
TGGTTTTCGTCTGCGGGAAGGAGCAGACACGCCCACGGCTCTGCTGGGCTACGTTGCCCCAGTCGCCTCTACCCAGCGGGGCGGCACCGGCACCGGCACCGGCACCGGGGGACACCGCACGCCGGCCTAGCCATGCCGCAGCCGCACCCGGCACTAAGCGTCTGCTCTGAGCAGCGTCCTCTTGAAGACTTCCCCGGTTGGGGACTGGGGCTGCCCCCCTCCTTGGGATGTCCGGTCCACATCGCGGTCACCAAGACGTGCTTCCTTGCATCCACCCTGAACCCGCCCTCGGGCAGTTTCTGGCCATTGCTCCTTGTCCTCCCCAGGGGCGCCCTAGTGAGCCGTTCCCCCCGGTCCCCATAGTCCCCCCTGACATACCGACAGATGGCCATCACGTCCCCCCTTAGTCTTGTCTTCCCCGGGCTGAGCAGCCCCAATCCCGTAGTCTTTTGGCATCAGGTTTGTCCCCCAGGTCCTTAACCATCCTTGCAGCCCTTCTCTGGACCCTTTTAAGGCTCTCCGCATCTTTTTTGGGAGCGCGGTGCCCGGAACTGGACACGGGCCTGCCGCCGGGTCTCGCCAGCGCCGAGGAGAGAGGAAATAGCACCGCCTTAGCCCTGCTCGCGACGCGCCTGGGTTGTGCATACGGAGACACCGAGCTGCCCCTCTTGGCCTTGCTGGTTTAATCCAAAGGAAAACAGGTGCCAGGAGATCATCCATTTGTCCGTCTATCGGTTGCAGACAGCCCCCCGGCCTCTCTCAGCTGGGCTCTCCCCTTACCCCCCGGCTACCACGGGGCTGGACCAAACCCCACCTGCAAGCTGCGGGTCTCGGCGCTCAGGCTCCTTCCTAGAGGGAAATGCTGGGAGCACCTCCCAGGACGTGGCGGGCTGGGGAGCAGCCGAGCACCACGAGGCATTGGAGCGGGACGCTGTCTGTGCTCGCGCTGCTCCTGTATAGCAGGGCCGTCCGGCAGTGCCCGGGGTGGGGGTTAATTGATGGCCCCGAGCACGGATGAGTGGGGCTGGAAGGGGCCTCCGGAGGGCATCTAGTCCAACCCCCTGCTTGAAGCAGGATCAGTCCTGTCCAAACCATCCTACGCAAACCATAATCTAAACGCTACATGAGACTCCCTGGCACAACACAGACTCACACCCCAACCTGCCACAGGGGAAGCAGGGGGACCGCAGCAGCCGACGCGGGCACCGCTCCCCGCCAATGCCCTCCTGCTGCTGCTGGAGTCTCCAGGCTCCCCTCCCTCTTCTTACCCCCAGCCCTGGGGGCAATGTGGGGTGGCCCAAGTGGCTGAGACCCCCAACCAGGGGGTGGGGGGGACCCTATGCAGTGTGGGGTCATGGGCTGCAAGAGTGGGGCTGGCACCATGCAGCCCTCATGGGCCCCCTAGAAGCTGAATACTGAACCTGGTGCCCACACTTGGGCACCCGTGTGAAGCTGCTCTAGCCCTAAACTCTGCCCTCACCCACCCGTGGGCTTCCCAGATGGGCATGGGGATGTGAAATCGGCCCATGACCAGGACCCCTGCTAGCCTGGGGGCATGTCATAGTTTCATAGTAGGTCGGGTCGGAAGGGACCTGAGCAGATCATCAAGTCTGACCCCCTGCCATGGCAGGAATGAATGCTGGGATCAAATGAAATGTGAAAAAACAGCCCTGTGCTATGAGGAAGGGCAGGACCGGTGCCCCCCGTACCCAAAAGTTGGCAGGAACGTGCAGTCTGAGATTAAAAGTACACTCAACTACAGGGCAGACAGCAGCTGCCCAGGGCATCTAGGCTGGAACATGTCCCCGTGAGGTCCTGTCAGTCTGTCCCGGTGTGGAGGAGTGTTTCTGGGGGCGGCACGGTCATCTCCGCCCGTGCCCGCAACACATCCCCGAAGCTTGGAGGAAAGTTCTGAATGTCTATGTCCGTCGCCAGCCCCAGAAGCACAAAGTACTGTTGTCCGTGGAGCCCGTCATCTCCCCTGTGACCTCCTACCGTCCCGAATAGCCCTGAGGACCTGCTGCAGACTGTCCATGCCAGATACGAAGTCTGTCCGGGAACTAGCCAAACGCCAGCCACCCCCCACTGGCTCTGGGGGCCGAGGGAGAAGCCGCGTTCCCCTGAGCATCAAGTACTAAGTTCTAAAGCCGGAAGGGACCAGGAAAATCCTCCAGCCCCTGCATAGCACAGGCCGGCGTCGGCCCTAAAGCTTCGACACGTCGGCACCCAGCCCGCAGGCCTCTGCACCCTCCTCTGTGCTGGCAAGGGGTTGGGTAGCCCCCACCTCCGTCCAAAGAGCCGGGGAGCACCCTCCATCTGCAGCAATTGCCAGATCACCTGTCGCATCAGATGCAGGTATAACATCTGTCCTGGGGGCAGGGGCTGGCGGGCAGGGCCCCTCCCCAGATGCAGGCATTCCCTGGGTGCCCCCTGGCTCGGGGGAGCTGGCAGTGGGTGGCCGCAGGGCCTGCTGCCGGAGGAGCCGGCAGCGCAGCAGGGCCCTCTCCCGGGTGTGGATCTTCTGGTGCCGGATGAGGTGGGTGTGGCGGGTGAAGGTCTTCTTGCATTCGGTGCAGCTGTACGGCCGCTCCCCAGAGTGTGTCATCTGGTGCCGGCGGAGGGCAGAAAAGTAGGCGAACACCTTCCAGCACACAGCGCACGTGGGCAGCGCCTTGCTGTGGGTGTCCCGGGGCTTGGCCAGCTGCTTGGCTGAGGGAAAGCGCCTGGGGGGCGTCGTGGGGCC
>NW_005842747.1:18344-19719 GCF_000455745.1 Alligator sinensis
GGGCGCGGCGGCGGCGCCGCAGCCGCAGGCCCGGGTGCAGGCCGTTTTCGGGGGCGCTCCCCCCTGCATGCATGCGCTGGTGCAGCTCCAGGTGCTGCTGGTGGGTGAAGCTGATTTCGCACTCGGGGCACTCGTAGGGCCCCTCCTTGGCGTGGCTCCGCTGGTGGATGATGAGGTTGATCTTCAGTCGAAAGCGGCGTCCGCACTCCGTGCAGGGGTGTGCCCGCTCCCGCGGGCGGTGCCGTGGGCAGGCTGGCTCAGCCGTCGTGTTGCTGTCCCGCCTCGGGGGTTTGCTCAGCCTCTTCTTCTCGGGCTTGGCCTGCGGCAGTGGGGAGCACAGCTGGCTTTCAGCCTCTGCGGGGCTCAGGGAAGCCTCAAGGGGACCCTGTGCCGATGCTGCCTCTGCCGCCAAAACGCCAGGGCTGGGAGGCCCATCGCAGCCCGTGTCTTTCACCAGGAGCTGGTCATCCCCTGCAACACAGAGGAGGATACAGAGGTTATTTGTGCAGCTCTCAGAAATGGGGACAAGCCCTATTTGTGCCCAGACCCTGAGGTGCTGGATTTCTTAAGCAGTCAAGAGGTGCCACTGTAGCAGAAAGCCCCCTTTTCCTCTTGCCTGCATTTCCTCTCCCCTCTTTGAATATGTTTCTCTTTTTCTACCTTTTCTTCCTTCCTCTTTCTTTCACTTTAAGATAAGGAATAGTGTTTTAAAATGTGTATGTGTGCATTTTGTATCTCCCCTTGTATTTTGGTATTTTTATCTATTTGTGTGCCATGGCAATTGTAGCTTATATTTTATACTCCTCACCTTTCAACTTTCAACTAAATGTGTTTTAGTAAATTATACATTGTAACAATGTTAAAAAGGGCAGGAATCAAACTGCCCTTCCTTGTATCAGGCTGGCCCCTGAAAGAGCCAGTGAATCAGTGATTGAATGTGTAACACTGTAGCAGCAGGCAGCAATTATCACCTGGAAGCAGCAGATCAACCAAGGGAAGAAGTCAATAGAAGACAATGTAACAACCGGGAAATCTCTAAACCTCACTGATCAAGAGCTAGAAGCCCTGGCCACAGTTAATCAACGCCAGAGACCAACTTTTGGGCTGAATATCTCCAGATCGACTACTCCCAGAGCCCTATTCTAAATTCATCAACGGACTCCCAACCCTGCACGTACATGTGGACGACCCCGGGGGCTGACAGATGCCGTCCAGTAGCCACCGAGGGGGGGAGTCCCACGAGGGTCAATGACCCCTGGATTGGGCAAACCTGAAGACTGGGGAGTCACCAAAGTCTGCCAAGGACAGATAAAAGGCAGTGAAAAGTGACCCTCAGTGGCGCCCTCTTGATCTCCAACTCGACCAGACCTGTCCA
>NW_005842747.1:19829-25921 GCF_000455745.1 Alligator sinensis
CTACTGTGTGTGTGTGTGTGTGTGTGTGTGTGTGCATGTGTGTGTGTGTGGGGACCAGCCCCAAGGTTTATGATTACAGTGTTTCAATCTGCCTAATAAACTAGAATTTTAAGGATCCCGAGTTGGACATTTGTAGCCAACACCACCAGTTAGGACCGCAGGAAAGCAGGGCTGGAAGGGACTCACAAGGTCACATCCAGTCCAGCCCCCCGGCTCCAGGAAGGATCAGCCCTGACTAAAGCATCTGAGCCACATGTCTGTCCAACCTGCTCCTGAACATTTCCAGGGATGGAGACTCCACAACTGCTCCAGGCGCCTGTGCCAATGCTGGACCATGCTCAGAGTCAGGAAGTTCCTCCTCATCACCTGCCTCAATTTCCCCGGCTGCAGCTTGAGCCTGTTGCTCCTAGTCCAGTCCCCTACAGCCATAGAGAAAAGCTCACCGCCATCCTCTGTGTCATTGCCCTTCAGGAATTTGCAGACTTTATCCAATCCCTGTCTTCTCTTCTCCAGGCTAAATAACCTAAGCTCTTTCAGTCTGTCCTCATCAGGCTCGCTTCCAGGCCCCTAGTCATTTTTGTTGCTCTGCACTGGACCCTTTCCAATCTGTCTCCATCTTTCCTGAAGTGTGGGGCCCAAAACTGGACATCAGACCCAAGGGGAGGCCTCCCCAGTGCTGAACAGAGCAGAAGAATCGCTTCCCTTGAATCACGAGTGATGCCCCTGTTAGTACAACCTGGGACACTGTTGGTTTTCTTTTATGCAACAAGAGCACCCTCTTGGCTCATATTCAACTTCTAGTCCACTGTCACCCCCAGGTCCTTCTTTGCAGCCCTGCAACCCAGCCAGTCGTTCCTCAGCGTGGATCTGTGCATGAGAATATGCTGTCCCAAGTGCAGGTGAAGGTCTGGGAACGTGAGAAAGTGGCAGTCCAAAGGATTTGCCAGGCAAAGGGGAGGAAGAGGGGGAATCCCAGGGGCCAGGCAGTGCACACTCCACTCCCCACTGCAGCCTCGAGTCTGTCTGGAAAGACTGAAGACAGAGGCAAGGGGACAACGGCCTGGTACCAGTCTCTCCAGCGCCAACCCGAGTATGGGATGCTGAACACTGCCAGCAACAGGCTGTGAGCAAACCTGGAGGAGCCACAGCACTGTATCCAGGCAAACCCCATCCTTGCTCCCTCCCATCCCACGGCTGTACCAGGGAGACCACGTGCTTTCGCTCCAAGGGTGTTAGTTCAGCACGGCATCAGACATGTGCCCACCTGTCTGCGCTCTACATCCCGCTCTAGAGCAATAATGTTGCACGGAAATAAACCTCCCGACACAAGAACGCTGAACCTGCATGACGGGCTCTCCAAGGAGCTCAGCTGATCTCCGCAACCTTCTCACGTCCTTGCACTCTGCTTCTCCTTTGCTCCCCTCTTCAAAGCCCTCTGGCCTATGTTTGACAACCTCAGTGGAAGGCAGCGTGGGCTGCTCCACCCTGGAGGGAGGGTGGCGTGCTAGCGATCTATGCTCCTTTTCCCTCTTTCCATGCTGGCTGCACAGCTTGTCCCCGTGGACAATCCCCAGCTCCCAGAAGCGCTTGCTGTGTTCCCGCCTCACCCTGGGGCCAGACACCTGGGCCTGGCGAGCTGACAAGGCAAGGCTTGGGTTTGTTTTCCCTCTGGCAAAGTCAGACCATGCAGCAGAGCTGGCCCCCCCTTGCTCTCGCACACGATGCAAAGAAGTGTCCAGATGGGATCGTCACTCCTCCTGTCAGGGAGTGGGGCAGGGACGCAGCTCACGGGGCGGGAACATGCTGCAGCTTAATGCTTGTTGGATCCTCTTCCTAAGGCTCTCGAGCGGGCAGGCCTGCCCCATGGCACAAAGGGAGAAAGGAGTGCACGGAGAGGAAAGGGCTGCCTGGCTCCCAGCCCGCTGCCCACCCTGGAGCCGGCTGGGCTGACACTCACCTGCGCCAGGGTCTACCAGCGTCTCTTCCTCCTCCAGGTCTGGGGTGTCTTGGTCATCAGGCTCGTCCTCGTGCACCCCCCACGAGAGGCTATCTAGCGCTGACACCGGAGATGCTGCGGGGAAGAGAACAGCGGGGCCGGCTGAAGGATGCTGAGCGCAGAGCTGCCTCAGCTGGAGGACCTGTGTTCCCCCTAATCGCCACCCCTGCTGCCTACCAGGCCCCCTTTCTCCTGGCCTATCTCCCTACAGAGACCCTCTCTCCTCCTCCAGGAACCCAGCTGCCCACATCCTTTGGCCCCCTGCTCACATAGGCACGTCCCAGCTGCAGCAGCCAGCCTGCCAGGGCCAACGAGTTCTTGCAGCAGGATCCACAAGCAGCCTCGCTTGCCCTCTGCCAGCCTCCTGGGGCCGGAGGGGACTCGTGGGTTGCCAGTCATCACAGAGGCTGGTAAGCAAGGGGCTAAAGTGCCCCTGGCCAGAATGTAAGACCCACCTCGGACCCACTGCCAACCCTGGAGGCCCCAAATGCCTCGTGGGTCTGACACTGAAATCCCAGCATCCAAGTCACTGTGAGCTGGGGCCCAGCTATGTCCCCTGTTCCCTCCACGTTTCTCCTCTGGGCTCAGCCTGGAGCAACCCACACTTCCTCTTGCTAAACACCATCACATTTTTCCCATGCTGTCTTTCTGCTCAGTGCAGACCCAGGCCATCAGGGCTCTAAGGAGACCTGCGTCCTGCCCCTGGCAGAGCTCTGGTGCTGATAGCTGAGCAGCGCTGCAGGGAGATTGACTGAGATGGACAAAGGGAGGAGGCCTGGTGAGATGCGACTCACCTGTGCTGGTGTTCACAGGGGCGTCCCCTTCTTCCCATGCCTCTTGCTTCTCCTCTGCTTCTTCCGACCTTTCTGGAGAGCCCGGCTGCTCTCTGACACAGGGCTCCTCCCCTCGCTCTATCTGGGACAGGATGTCAGGCTTGGACACGGCGTAGTCTGCAAATGGAGAAAGACATTAGGAAACACTTTCTCACTAGGAGGGTGGTGAAGCACTCAAACAGGTTACCCAGAGAGGTGGCATCTCCATCCTTGGAGGTTTTGAAGACCCGGCTAGACAAAGCCCTGGCTGGGATGATGCAGTTGGGGCTGGTCTTGCTTGGAGCAGGGGGTTGGATTAGATGTGACCACATGAGGTCCCTTCAACCCTCATTGTCTATGATTCAGTGACATGAGAGGATGCTGATCAGCCTTAGCGATGGGCGATCTTTCAAGATGCAGAACTGTCCGTGGGTTTTGGCCAACCCTTCAAATCAGTGGCCAGAGATGGTGGGCAGTGTGGACGGATGCTAATATTTCCCTAGGGTTCCTACATCAAAACAAAGCATGGGAGGTATGTTATTGTCCTTCGCAGGGGGATTCACACATGCAAGGGGAGGCCAAGCTCCAAGAGAAGAACAAGCCTCGAACCTCTCAGTTATCTTCAAGGCTGCCAAAACCTCTACCACCTGGACAACAGGTAGCTTAAAAGAAAGTGTTGTCTTTATTGATGAAACACCTCCTGTTTCAGCTTCAACAACCACTTGAAGGGCAGTTCTTCTGACCTGTTACTGCCAGGCACCTATGTGTCTGCAGAAGGGTCAAAGCAACTGCTGCCATCAGGACCAGCCTGGCTTGGAGGAGAGTCAGCCGGAGAAAGGTGCCCGAGCAGCAACAATTGGACTGTCACTCAGAAAAGACCAAACAAACGGTAAAGCTGCTCCTGGGACCAGCTTTGGTGGAGGATATCTTAGAGCCGAGTCCGAGTTCTGCGTGTGTATATGCACAAAGTGATGTTTTACCAGCCTTTAGCATGGGATGGGGTTACAATTTGAGACCTTTAAATCACAGTGGGTTATCCACAGGATATGGCCTAACTCAAACCACAAACCCCAGGCTTAGGACTTCACCTGGGGCTGTGCCTCCCCCATCAGCAGTGGATCAGACAGGTCAGAGACACTCAGACCGCGGCTCCTGTTCCACAAGCTCTTCAGCTGATCACCTGCAGCTCTTGGCAAAAAAACGCTAAAGCTCATTTCTTGCTACGTGCCTTTGGCCTGTCTTTCCTGCCTCCATAACTGAGGCAATGCATGTGCTGCGCATCTCTGTCCACCATGCAAATGGTCACTAATGCCCTGTAGCTATTTCTCTTTCGAACTGCAGCGTATTTGCCACACTTCACCCCTTGCTCCAGTTTTTTGGTTCCTGGCTGAGTCAGGATGGAGCGTCACAGGGCTGGATGATCCCAATAGTTTCTTCCAGTCCTAAACTCTATAGAGCTCACCCCAGAGAGCACATGAGACGAGATCCTACCCAGCTTGCCCTTCCACCGCATTTGTCGTGTGGGTCTGATGGCCTAACAGGTCTTGCCTGCAATCCTCCAGAAACCAGAAGGCCCCGCAGATTCACCCCGAGCCAGCCCGTACCGAGTGCAGCTGCCCAGACAGGAGTAAAACAAAATGCTCACCCAGCGAGACCAGGGTCTCATAGTTGCCCCTCATCACATGTTTGTACAGCTCCTTCTGCCAGCTGGCCAAGTTCTCCCACTCCTGCTCATTGAAGTAGACCGACACGTCGTCAAACGTCACTGGCACCTGCAAGCACAGAGGTCACACGCTCAGCAGCTTCAATACCAGCCTGCATGCCCGTAAGAGAGGGGCTGCATTTCACCGCAAGCTCAATTGAGCCAAATGCACCTCGAGACACATCCGGGGTGTCCTGGCCCATTTTGCAGAGGTTCCCCCAGCTACCACCCAGCCCTGCAGCCATCTGTTTGCAAAAGCCAGCTTATTCAAAGCCACCCAGGGGCTGCTGCCTACCTCCAGGCACGAAGCCACCCCCTGTCACCAGCACAACCTATTCCTAGCCCACCTACACTGGATGCTGCACAGACAGGAGACAGACGTGCAATGCTGTGCACGCATGCGTGACCAGGCCCCCACCAAAGCTGGACGAGCTGTCTGCCCCCACTCCAGCAGTGCTCTAACCACGGGGCCTTTGGTGGATGTGGGGTAGCACCCCGGCTTCTCCGCTTCTTTTTTGTTTAGACAAAAACTGGGTTTAGGTGCTTAACAGCAGGGAAAGGCGTCACTGCTGAGGACCCAGCCAGAGGAAAAGGCCCTGATCTCTGGCTATGTTGGTGGCACAGGTAAGTACTGAAGCTCCAGCCTGTCTTCTGCCCGTTGCAACTCCAGCTCAGTTTGGTCAGCAACCAGCACACCCAGCTCCTGGTCAGCGACTTGCCCCCAAGCGCTGCATTGAGACACCCAGCATGAGGCTGGAGACCTCAGGGGCTCAGCACTACAACCCCCCGTGCCTTTGAGGATCTGGTCTCAAGACCACGCACCTCAGCCATGCACGAGGTGGCAACCAGCATGAGATGCGTGCAGACGTACCCCTGGCCTGCTGCGGCAGCCCGCACACCTTGACTGCTGGGCTCTGAGACCGACCTGCCACCCTGCAGCTATTGCACTACGCCTCCACCTTTCCTCACTGCATAAAGCAGACTCAGGTCCCTACTGCCATGCACGAAACGCCCGTTGGGAATGGCTGATATAAGGCCGTAAAGTCAATTGAGGCTGGATATCCAGAAAATCATTTCCACTGTGAGAACAGTGAGGCAGTGGCCTAGAAACCCCAGAAACGGGGTAGAGGACTCTTCATCACTGAAGGTGTTTAAGAAGATGCTGGGCTGTCACTGGTTGGGGGTGATTTAGGTGTAGCGATGCCTGTTTTCTACCATAGGTATTTCCCAAGCTTCTGGGCTTTGCTGGCTACTCCCTCTTTTTTCCCTGTTGTCAGGGTGTTTTTAAGCCTCCCCAGAGGCGCTGGGTGTTGGCTACAGCTAAGGGTGGGAACTTCAACAGGGGTGTGCCGATTCTCCTGCTGGGACCAAAGCCAAGGTTTCCTGGCTAGAGGGTCTTGCCCCTCTGCTCAGGGTCAGACCAATCGCATCTTTGGGGTCAGGAAGGACTCTTTTGCCCCGTGGTCAGATGGGTGCGGACTGGGGGCGGGGAGGGCCCTTCCTCCATAGCGGGGCATAGCCCCCTACCCAGAACCTCTCGAGCAGGTTTTATAGAGGCGAGACATTGACCGCCGCGGTCTCC
>NW_005842747.1:25952-26819 GCF_000455745.1 Alligator sinensis
CTACGGCAGGTTCGGGTGTTAGGTCGGTGTTGTGTCAGGGTTGAGGTCAGTCTTATGCAAAGTTGAGATGATGGACTTGTCTGGGATGGTTTGGACGGGGCTGAGGCCGGGGTTGGATTAGAGGTGACCTCCGGAGCTCCACTTCTCCATGACCCTACCGTGGCCCTGTGACCGGGGGTCCTTACCTGCGGGATCTCCCCCTTGGCGCCGGGCGGCAGGCGCAGGATCCAGAAGTTCCTGTTCTTGAGCAGGTTCTCCATGTTGTCCAGGCGCCGCTGCAGCAGCTGGTTCTCCTGGATCAGGGTGCCCAGCACGGCCCACCGCCCCTCCAGCTGGTTGCCGAAGTCCACCACGGTTTTCTCGCAGCCGGCCAGCTTCTCCTCCGCCGCCCCCGTCTTCCCCTCCAGGCTCAGCAGGCGCAGAGCGTGCGACTCCACCTTCTTCTCCATCGCTTCCAGCGTGGCCATGACGGCCCCCAAAGAGCCCTCGGCGGGCTGGCCACGCATGGCTCCCACTGGCGTCCGCTTGAGGACCACGGAGGGCTGCAGAGCCCGGCGGAGCCTGGCGTCCCTGGCACACGCCGAAACCTGCGGGCACAGACACTTCGTCTCTGGGGGAGTCCATACCCCACCCCTCGGGCTAGGGCTTCCCGCAACCCAGCGGACGGCGAGGGACCGTGGCACGGCGAGACAAAGGTGGACCGACCTGGCACCTTCCCCTGCGCACCGCTACGGAAAGGGGGTGCCGCAGGCGAGGCGGTGGGGCTGCACCCCCGGGGGAGAGGACACCTGGCAGGGGAGGGGGTGTGATGCTCTCCCCTGCTGTGCGGCGGGGCGGGGAGGGGAGGGAGGGAGGGAGGCGGGTGCG
>NW_005842747.1:26949-46657 GCF_000455745.1 Alligator sinensis
CGCCGCCCGCTTTGTCCCGGGCCCGCCGCCGGGAGGAGCCGTGCCCGCGGTGCTGGGCCGGGGGATCCCTTCCTGCCCCAGTGCAACGGGGCAAACCTCCCCAGTGTGGACCAGTCCGGGCAAGGGGAGATCCCTTCCTGCCCCCCTCAGTGCAGACCAGTCTGGGCAGGGGGGAAATCCCTTCCTTCCAGGACCTGCGGGGTTGGTGGCAGCAGGAGCACTGGCACAGCCCCAGCCCTCGACATCTCCGAGAGAGGCGTCAACCCCCCGCCCCTGCCCCACGGCAGGAGAAGAGTTTCACGGTCCCGGGAAGGGGGCCAAGGTTCTGCGTTCGCTGAAGCACAGAGACGTGGAGCTGCAGAAGTGACACCAGTGCAACCCTGGCGTGCGGCACGACGAGCCCCGTGCAAACCAGCCCAGACCCAAACCGTTGCCCAACCTCTGAGCAGCACGACAGCCAGCCCAGACACACCAGGCATCGCCCCGCACGCGCCCCAGGGAGAGCAGGGGGACCACAGCCACCGGTGACCTGCTGCTGTACAGGGTTGTTCGTGCACACTCCAGACACCCCGGGGAGAGGCTGTGAGGAAGGAGAACAGCCCCGCTGTCCCTTTGCAGTGCCTTCTGCCCACGAATCCCATCAGCGGAGCTGGCAGCTGCCTGCTCCACGCACCAAGCCTGTGTCTCAGCAGCTCCCCGAAGCCTGCCCTAAAGGAGAGGCCCCGAGCCTGCTCCATTGCCGCCCTGCTGATGTAAAGGTTTCTCCTCCTACTTCACTTCAACCGGGGTGCCTGCAGACCCTTTCAAGGGTGCCACGTGGCGTTAGCACTGCTAGGTGGGCGACCGGGGTTCACACGATGAGCCCCGAGACTTCAGATAGGAATCCACAGGGTGAAAGGCGAACCCCCCCGTGCACGCTGGACCAGCATTTCCATGGGGCTGTTCTGTGGAGGATGGCCATAGCCCCGGGGCAAGGAGCCATCGCGGGCTGAACTGTGGCAAGGGGAGACGTAGGGCAAACCTGTCTGGGGGTGGTTCAGCACCAGAACAGGCTGCCCAGAGAGGCCGTGGGGTCTCCATCCCCGGGCTTTTGCAAGAGCAGGCTGCACAGACACTCGTCTGGGATGGTTTAGTCAGGGACGATCCTGGACAGGAGGGACCCCCGAAAGCCCCTTTTACCCTACGATTCTCTCTGTGGCTCTATATCCCCTGCCCTGCCTTTTCCACAGGAAAACTCTGTTTCTTGGCCTTTTCTTCCCAGCCATATTTCCCAAGCTCTCATCATCATCCTTATTACTCAGTGAAAACACTGAATAGACCCAGGGCCAGGACAGGCCTCCCCCGAGATGCCTTCCTGCTTTGACACCAAACCACCGGTAACTAGTCTGGAGTGCTGGTTTTCACCCAGTTTTGTGCGTGTCCCCCGCCGTCCCTCCTCCCCGATGGCTGTCCTCTTGACAATACACTTTTTTTACGCATGCTTCCTTCTAGCTCTTTTCCAGACGAAACAATCCCAGGTCCTTCAGCATTTCCAGCTGGTTTGATTTGAAGCCCCCCCGTCCATCTTGTTGCTCTGGACTGCCGGCACTCTCTTTGTTTCTGAAGCGGGGGCACAGCGATCGTCTCCGGTGTCGCACGCACAATGCTCCTGCTAACAGACAGGACAAGGCGCAATGGTTTCAAGTTGCAGCAAGGGAGGATTAGGTTGGATATTAGGAAACACTTTCCCACTAGGAGGGTGGTGAAGCACTGGAACAAGTCACCCAGTGCGGTGCTGGGATCTCCATCCTTGGAGGTTTTTAAGGCCCGGCTCGACACAGCCTTGGCTGGGATGATGTAGCTGGGGCTGCTTGGAGCTTGGCCTCATCTGCAAACCTGAAAAGCTTGCTTTGCCTTCCATCCTCTGAGTCACGAACGGCGTGTTTCTGTTCATCTGGTTCCGAGGCTGCTAGGACCCCCTTTTTAAACAAACAGGGACTGTGTTTTTTGCCCTTCTCTCCTGGTCTGGGACAACTGCAAAGATAATCGCTGCGGGTTCAGAGATCAGTTGGACTAGTTCTTTGACTACCCAAGGGAGGATTTCATCAGCTCCTGCTGACCCGACTGCATCGAAGGCTCCTTAACCTGTTTATTTCCCTTCCTGGCAGATACTCTTATCTCCTCGTTAACATTACATTTTAACTTAGCCTTTTTGACCGGACAGAAGCCCAGCATGCCCCAAATACCTCCTTGGCATCAGTACCAGACCTTCACTGCCCTCTGCCTTCCTCTTTCTCCCAAATGAATCTAGAAAGCCTCCCCCGAGGGCCTTTCTTGCCCCTTGCTGTTACACCGCATCTCATGCCTTTGCTGTTTTGCTGTTACCCCACCCCAGGCTTAGTCCGTTCCTTCCCACTGGCTTCATCATGTGTTTTTACTTCAGGTCTATGCAGGGCCCGGGATGCGGCTGGAGTAAGTGCTTGCTGCACATCCCATTGCTGCTTTGTGCTGGGAGAGCCGGCTGCTGCACCTCCGCCCTAGCTGGCTTTTTTCAAGGCTCACCCTTGCTCTGCTGCCCTGCGCCCTGCTTTTCTTGCACGGCAAACCCCCTCTGTAGCAGTTCAAGGCCACGGGGCAGCTGTGCGGCTCCTGCCCGGCTTGGACTCTAATGTCACCCACCCTCCCTCGATGGCATGTCTTGTTCTCATTAAAGGCTGATTAAGGGAGGCTGCCCACAGGCCTTAGAGTGAGCCTCGGTCCTGGCAAAGGGGCCATACTAGTCTCAACTCACCCCCCAGGCTTGATAGGCCCTCTCAGTCTGCCCGTGCCTTTGGAGGGCACCGGTAGCCTAAAGGGTTAATTGCTTGGCCCTTTTCTGCCCTACACCACACCCCAAGCCTCGCAGATGTTATCATTCAATGGTGTCATCTGAGGTCCCTCCTGCTTAGCCCCTCGCCGGGCTCCTCAATACTTTCAGCCCTTCCCTCTGGGCTCTCGGACCCTCCGGTCCAGCTCGCAGCCCCTCTTGGACTTGTGGACCCTCTAGTCCAGCTCTCAGCCCTTTTCTGGGCCTGTGGACCATCTGGTCTGACTTTTACTCGCTGCCTGGCTCCTGAACATCCAGGTCCAACACTCAGACACTCCTCCTGTCTTTAAACCTTCTTCGGTCTTGCTGTCTCTTAGCCCTGCTTTGTGTGCCTGCATCCCCTGATCACACACCTCTCAGGCCCAGGGCTTATGTAGCTCAAGCCCGGCCTGCTGCTGGTCAGGTGCATCCCTAATTAATCCCCTTTGCCACCTGCAAGCTGGCATCTTCTCTACCTCTGAAACGCCAAGGGGACAGGACAAAGCAGCCACGCGGGCTCCTGCTCATTCACTGCAGGTCACAAGTGTTCCCACCATCCTCTACCTCCCTTCTTCTTGGGCTAATTTCTCCCTGAGTTAAGCAGGGAACATGCTTTAGGGCTGTGCACATCTGCCCCCCACCCCTGCAAATCTTGGGGAATGGCTGAATATATACACAGAGGACAGGATTGAGCATGGACCCCGTTGCTGACACCCGGGGCTGCCGGGAACCCGTTGCTACTCCCAGACTCAGCAGAACCCAGGGTCTGCGATCCTGCACTGGGAAACCGCGTCTAACTCCACAACCCAGCAGTGGTGGGCCAAGCAGGTGCTCAGCCTGTGTGGGATGATCAGCCCTATAAAAAAAGGCCTGGCTCTTGGTCCATGAAAACTTCGGCCCCTATTCAGAACTGAACACAGACGTTGGCCACTGGCTGGCAAAGGGGACTGTCTCCACTTATATTAGCCAACAGAAAACAGATTCCAGCAATTAAATATCTGCTTATTCATTTGCGTGGGCCATGGGCACCCAGCTGCTGGCCTGGCCATGGGTAGAGCGTAGGTCCCCAGTCCATTCAGGCTGTCCCGGGGCTGCACTGCTGCCCCCTCCCTGGGTCTGCAGATGGGGCCTGTCCCCGGTCCTGACTCCATATGGCATTGATTTGACCCTGAGCAGAGGGGCAAGACCTTTTAGCAAGGTCAGGTCATTTTCCAGTAGCTCTTGTCATCTGCTCCTCCCCACAGCAGGGGAACAGGTGTGTGGGAGCCCCCTCTGCAGTGCCTGCTCCAGCTCTGCACAGATACCCAGCCCAATGCACAGGTGAATCCCAATGTGAGCATCCAGCCTTGCACAGAAGATGTCCTTCCCTCTCTGAGCTCCCAGGCAAATCCAGAGAGAAGCCATGGAGCAGAAAGGCACGATCACAGGCATCCCATCTGCAGGCTCTTTCATGGCCATGGAAATCTACCCCATGTACCCATGCTACCCAGGGTAAGCAAAGCAAAGCATCTGTTGGTGTGCCACTCTCAGCGCCTTAAGGAGACAGGTGAGGCCAACCTCCACCCTGATCCTCCAACAAGGGGTGTTGGGAATGAGGAAGAAGATGAAGATGGCCGGGATGCCCGAATGCCTCAGACTTGAAACCCCTGCATGCCTGTGCTGTGACACCAGTGCCAGGGTAGCGAGTGGCTGTGGGGCATTTGCACACTGGATGTTGAGCAGCCAGGCATTGCAACAGCCAGACATCACTCGGATGTAGGCTGCAGTCTGGTCTGACCTGGCCTGAATGAGGAAAGCTCTGCATGGGAGCTGGGTATAATAGGCTGGCCTGCCACGCGGTGCTGGGACTGAGCCCAGTGCTCTAGATGACCCACCAGGCTGCTTTGTAACTGGCAGTGGCTCCCAGCTCTGTGAGCTTCTTCCACTCCAGGCCTCCTTGTTTGAGGTCTCGGAGGCAGTCTGGCCTCAAGGGAAAGGGGCAGGTAACTCCAGAACAGGCGGGCTGCTGTGGGCATTGCCCAGCCCAGGCAGGATGACAGTGCCTGTGTCCCACTCAGGCTCCAGGCAAACAAAGCATGACTGGATAACAACCTCTAGGCATGAGACATGAGGCCCCAGAGAGGGTGGGAGCAGGGACCCCTCAGCAGCCCTTCATTGCCTCACAGAGGCAGGCAGCCAGGAGGATGGGAGTGGAGATGGAGGGGGCCTGCAGAGCCAGGATTAGAGCCAGCACTGGGCGGCTCCCAGCCACAGTTTCTCTCCCCAGGCCACGGGCTGCCTATCTGCTCCTCTCCATGCCCTGCCATGCACAGCCTGGCTGCTTTTATCTCCTTTAATAGCCCGTGGATGGCTGTGAGGAGACACGTCCAAAGTGGCTGCTACGTCTCCTGTGAGGCACGGCCCCCCGGTCCTGCCCCGGCGGCGGGCTGGGAGCCCTGCTCCGGCAGCACGGCCGGGTTGGCGCGCAGCAGCAGGGCCCGGGTGCCGGGCAGGACCCCGCCAGGGTAGACGGTCTCGCTGCCCAGCAGCAGGTTGCGAGGTAAACCAAGGCTTCGCCTTTGATGCGCTTGATGCGCAGTTTCTGCCGCAGCATGCGCTCGAGCTGGTCCACGGGGAAGTGCAGCTTCTGCGGGGACGCCCGGGACATGGCCTGCGCCTGGGACGTCTCGCTGGCCGTGTCCTGCCGGGACATGAGTGCGAATCCCTGCAGCAAAGCCGTGTCCCCGGCCGTGTCCAGCAGCGAGAGGCCAGCTGCGCTGGGCCCGGCCGAGCCTCGCCCATGGTGGAGCGGGAGGAAGGAGGGAGGAAGACAACATTCCGGTCAGCCGCATATGGACCAATCGGGAGAGCGATCCTTTATGAGGTCACGGAGGGACCCCATCTCTCTGTGATGTCACTGTCGTGTGAGGGCCGTGGGCAGGCGAAGGGAGGTCTTTCTCCACCAGCTCTGCTCCTTCCCTCACGTCTCATTGCACCCGCGCCCGTCGTGTCCGGAGGGGTGGGAAGGTGCCACCTTCCACCAGCCAGAGTGTCCTGCCCAGGCGGCACGGCTGGGTGCCGTCCCTGGACACCCCTGTCCAACACGCCCCTCCGCAAACAGCTGGACAGGACCCAGCAGCAAACAGACCCAGAGGACGGCGTCTTCCCTCCCCGGAGCTCCACAACGGTGGGTGCGTCCTGGGCCGGGTCCTTCCATATCCCTAAACACCTGAGATCACAACACGCCTGTCCTCTCCATCAGCCTCCCAAAGCCCAGGCAGACCTGTGCCTGCTGCTGCTGAGCTGGGGACCTAAGGGTAAAGGAGCAGTCATTCTGGCTGAGGAGTCATGAGTGATCCCTTGTTTGCTATGGCTGGGCCTCAGCCCCTCCAGCCTGATGGCTGTCCAGCTCAGGCCAGCATCAAGCTCTCTGCTGTAACCCTGGGCAATCTCATGTGAGGCTCAGCATCCCCTGCTGTGTGTGCAGGACCCTGGCCCCAAGGTCTTGCTTTGCAGCCAGGAGCTGTCAGGTTTTGCTGTTAACACAGAGAACCCAAACTTTGTGGAGGAGGCTGCCAGGCTATCGTCCATGGCTCTCCCAGGGTCATTCCATCTTGCAGACAGCGGCTGCATGCTCACCCTTGGCTGCAGGGGGTGCGGTAGGTTTCTTTTAAATTGTCATTTATTAACAAACTTTAAATGTAACCTCTGAAGATATACCCAGTCCCTCACAATACAGGTAAGCATAGACAGCTGGCTTCCATCACCCATGCTCCCCTAACCAAGTCGGCGTCCACACTGGTGCATGTCTCCTGCCAGGAGTCACTCTCTGGCATCCTCCAGTCCGACCTGGAGAGAACAAGGACCAGGGATCCTCTTCCCTCAGCCCTTGGCATCGGCCCCAGGCGCCGTGATAGAGCCCGCGGGTCTCTGCCGGGGCGGTTGGGGCTGGGCTCGGTTCGTGCCCAGGTGATGTGCGGATGACGCCACCTCCCCTGGCTGCTTTGCACAGCAGCTCTCCCACCTGTGCGGTGCGGCGCGGCGCAGCAAACCAAGCCCAGGGCTGTAGAGGAGCATCCCCAACACAGCCCTCCTGCCTTCCCTGCCAGGACACCCCGCTTCCCCTTCCCAGGCTGCTCCAGCCCCAAAACCCTTTCCACATGTCCTTGTGAAGCTTTCCTACAGTTAAACATCAGGTGTCATTTTAAATGTGGGGTGACATGGCTGCAGCGACATGTGTCGGGTGAAGCCAGGCTGCCTTCACTCGGTTCCTGTGGCGCAGGGCCAGGGTCAAGCTGAGCCCAAACTACCCGCACCTATTTCCGTCCCAGGAGCAGCTCCACAGGGTGTGGGGCTGAGGCAGCGGGATGTGATGCTGGGCCTGCGGCTGCCCTGTGTGTTGTCGGCTGCAGAAACGGGCATCCCTGGGCCACCTTGCCTCAGTGGCTGCACGACCCAGAGTGACCGTCAGCTGTTTAGAGACAGGCGTCTGCTCTGGGCTAGCTAACCTGGTGCAAGGGACGTGTCCACAATCTCCAAGTGAAAGCTGCCATCTGTGTAGTGCCCTCGCGGGCCCGCTCAGGGACCGCACCAGCCCGTCTCTGCTCTGCTCTGCTCTGCTCTGCTCTGCATGCAGCCCATGGGCTTGCACTCTCTGCAGGGAAGGGGGAAGCTGAGTGGTGGGGACGTAGTCCTGAATGCGCACGCACGCACGCATGCACGCACACACTGTCCACTACAAGGTTGGTTCCCAGCAGCCGTCACTGGACCCATGTATCGCAGCCCCTTGCTCTGAGCAGAGCAGCTGGAGGCGTCCCAGTGGAAGGCCCTTCCGCCCTGCACACACCGCTCCACATCCATCCCCAAAATGCGCCCACTCGGCCGGTCCCCGGCTGGGTCACGGCACCTCCGGCAGGTGGAGCTTGAGGTGCTTGCTCAGCTTGTTCTGGCGGTGGTAGCGCCGGTCGCAGCGGGGGCAGGCGAAGGGCACCTCGCCCGTGTCCCGCTTGGTCCGGAAGATCTTCAGGCACTCGGGGCAGGTGGGGCGCGGGGCCGTGTGGGTTCGCTCGTGCTTGCGGCGCTGGGCGTCTCGGCGGAACCGGCGCCCGCAGGCGTAGGGCCGCACGGTGCTGTGTGTCCTCTCGTGTTCGGTCAGGGTGCTGCGGGTACTGAAGCGCTGCCCGCACCGGGCGCAGGGGTATGGGCGCTCCCCGGTGTGCGTGCGCAGGTGCTTCTCCAGCCCATGCTTGCGGAGGAATCGGCGCCCGCAGTCCGGGCAGGCGTGGGGCCTCTCCCTGGTGTGGATGCCCTGGTGCGAGGCCAGGCCTGGCAGGAGCCGGAAGCCCTTCCCGCAGTGGGCACAGGAGAAGGGGCGCTCGGCCGAGTGCACGTGCCGGTGGATGGCGAGGCGGGAGGCGGTGGCGAAGCCCTTGCCGCAGTGGGAGCAGTGGTGGGGGCGCTGCCCCGCCGGCCTGCAGCAGTGGTAGCGCAGCCCATCCCGCGTGGTGAAGCGGCGCCCGCAGTGGGGGCAGGTGCAGGGGCCCCCCCCGGCGTGGTGGCCCCGCACATGGGTCCGCAGCACCTTGCACGTGGCGAAGCGCTTGCCGCAGTGATCGCAGCCGTGCGGGCGCTCGCCCGAGTGCAGCAGCTGGTGCTGGGCCTGGGCGAGGCGCTGGGCGAAGTGGCGCCCACACTGCGAGCACCGAAAGGGCCGTGTCCCCGTGTGCACGGCCTGGTACGTGCGCAGGTTGGCCTGCTGGGTGAAGCGCCGGCCACACCGGGGGCAGGCGAAGGGGCACTCGCCCGTGTGGGTGCGGCGGTGGGCTGCCAGGTGGTGCAGACGCCGGAAGCCCTTCCTGCAGGCCTCGCAGGCATACGGCCGCTCGCTTGTGTGCAGACGCCGATGCGTCGCCAGGTTCTGCCGGCGGGGGGGGGGCGCTCCCCGCTGGCCCCCGGGCTCTTGTGGGCCCCCGGGCCCGGGCGGGCAGGGCTGCCGGCGGCTGGGCTCGGCCCATCAGTCTCGGTCAGGGATGCTTGAGCTTTCAGCGTCAAGGACAAGGGCCCTCGAGCCTCCGCATCTCCCTGGGAGCCAACCCGATGCCTCTGCCTCTCCGCTCTCCTCCTGGACCGTTTCCCTGAGGGCAGAAAGGGAGAAATTCAGAACATGTCGAAATATTACATATTTGCGAACAACCAGTATGTGACTATTATGCTTGATTTTCTACTAAAGTTATTTTAATATATTTTATAGTTATTTAAAAGAAAGGGGTGGAGGGTGGGGGGGCAAGGGTTTTTTTTTTAGATTGTTATAGACTGCTTGTCAACAAGTGGCTTTCATCTGGCGATTGTGAATAGCTTTGATTTCACTGTTACAGGACATGTCTACATGAGATGCTTAACGTGCAGTCGACTGATTGAGCGCATATTGCACCGTCACTGCAAAAACGATGCTATTATGCTAATGTGCAGTAGTATTAGTCTAGTGTATACTAACCATCGTGAAAACACGTGTGGTGCGCTAATGCGCAGTAGAGCAGCCTACTTGGTGTTTATTTAGTACTGCCTTTTGCAAATACTCAGTTGAATGTGCAGTAGGCACTGTACATTAATGAATGTATAGACGTGCCCACAGAGTAGGAAAAAGCTTTTATTACTCTGGCAGACATATAAACGCCAGACTTATGATATAAGGTAAATTTAATGTTAGTGTTTCTTGTATTTTATATTTATTTTTATTTATTTTTTCTCTTCCCCCTCATGATCTTTTTAAGAGTGTGCAGGACAGTGTGCTCCGAATACATGGGAGAGTGCTGGTATTGCAAACGGTGGAGGTATGTAGTTCAATGTTGTATGTCTGATTTAAAGGAACTGGCAGATTGCCAGCTATACAAAAGAAGTTGAATACAGAAGATAAAGTAATTGAGACTGGCCAGTCCTATAATGTGTGCATCTTGGAGTGTTTCAGGGCTTAATGGCCAGATCTAAAAAATGAAACTATTGTCTTTCCTTAAAAAAACAGGGCTGATCGAGCTATGCTCCAAAATACTCTTCTGGCAGGAGGGAAATAGCAAAAAAACAGGTCACGTGCTGGGTTGGGTTAGGGTAGCAACCTCTAGTGTATATAATACAACAGTCACCCGCGGTTCATATCTGAGTGTCCAAATGCAGACAATCCAGCACTGTATCCTTTTTTTTTTAATCTTGTAAAGCTCTCTAAATTTGGGAAATACCTGTATACTTTGGGGGAGACAGGCAGAGTCGTTCCATTGATAGGTCTCCTGCCCCTCTTTTTACAAAATCTCCTTCTAGGATAGTTATTAAAACTTACACGTTGGACCTGGGTTTAGTACATATTTGGCAAACAGTGGGAGCACCTACATGACTGCTTTAATGCACATTAATCTATTTTAATGCGCATTAAGCCATCACCAAAAAAATATGCGCTTTTGCTAACGTGCATTCAAATAGGCAGGATCAGCCCTGACTGACCGATCCCAGCCAAGTGTCTGTTCAACCTGCTCTTCAAAATTTCCATGGAGGGGGATCCCACACCTTCTCTAGGTGCCTGTTTCAATGCTTGACCATCCTCAGAGGCAGGAAGTTCCTCCTCATTTCCAAACTAAATGGCTCCTGCTGCACCTGGAGACCATTGCTCCTAATCCTGTCCCTTACAGCCACAGAGAAAAGCCCATCTCCACCCTCTCCGTCATCGCCCTTCAGGGATTTGAAGACTGTGATCAAATCCCTCCTCAGTCTTCCCTTCTCCACAATAAATCCCATCTCAAGCAAAAGCTTTGGTGGCCTCCGTGCTTGTCCCCGATGCAGGGAGCCTCCCCGGGGGTTTGCCGGCCGGGGGACCTGCCCTGGCCACGGCTGGGACCACTCACCCGTGGAAGCGCTGGCAGGGACTGCGCCCCGCTCCGAGTCCTGCTGCTCGGGGCCGTGCAGCTCTGCCCCCCGCTTGAGCCTGGAGACAAGCTCTGGTTTGGCAGCTTCCTGGCCTGTTGCATAGACAGAGACTGACATGGGTCTGGTCCGAGCTGGCCCCTCGGGGCTGCACACCCCACCCGTCTCCCTGATTTGGGGGGACAATCGCCCACATGCTCCCTCCTGCGGGTGTTGGCTAATGCACGCCAAGCTACTGCTAGAGAGGACGTGGGTGGCACAGAAGGGGGCTGCTGGACATCGTGTCCCCCATGCTCCCGGGGGTCCACACCAGCTCAGAGCCCACGGCACGGCCAAGGCTGCCAGGACGCCGTGTCCCCCGCACCCCGGCCCTGCTTACCGAGCTGGGCGAGGCGCTCGTAGTTCTCCATCATGACGGCACGGTACAGCTCCTGCTGCCACGGCGCCAGCATCTCCCACTCCTCCCGGGAGAAACGGATGGCCACGTCCTCAAACCTCACCGGCCCCTGGAAGATCACAAGTGTCACACTCAGCACGAGTCTGTGCCACGAGGGGTGTTCCCTGCGTGCACAGCCGGAGGGCAGCGACTTGTCACGGGGACTTGGAGCCACCACGATCACAGCATCGCACGTCATACTGCGGTCCCGGAGGCGTAAAGGGGCCTCCCCACCCCACGCTCTGCTTTTTGGGCGGCTCACGGGGACACTGTGTAGTACTGTGGGCCTCGGCAGATTTTCAGCTGCTGCGTATGCTACCCCCCGCCACGAACTTGCTGCACCCAGAGGCCAAATTTCCTGAAAGAAAGGAAAACTGAGAAATCTGAACAAAGATTTGGGCTTCCTTAAGAAGCGCCTTTTAGCTGGAGAACCGGAAATCCAGAGTCAGGAAAGAGCAGTGTGTGTATGAGCCCTCCTGCTGTTGCTGCAAAACCAGCAATTAGAAACCAAGCGTTACACCAGTGAAGAGCGGACATAGCTTCTCGTTTCCACCAACTGCTGTCTATGGAGCGCGGAAAAATGATAAGAGAAGCTAAAGGCATCGTAGGGGGGAAAAAAATCCCTTGGGTGGCAGGAGTAAGGACAACCGCGAGGAACGCAAGTGCATTCGAGTGTAAGCAGTCCTAGCAAAGTCACATCTCGGGACGCTAGTAAGCAATCTTTGCATTCTCCTATGCCTAAGGAAGGGTGTGTGCACCCGAAAGCTTGCAAACATCTCGTTGGTCTAATAAAGGATATCACCTCTGCCATGAGTTCCGATTCCTTTTGACATTGGTAAGGCTTTCAAACACCGTCCACGTGACAGTGTCATAGAAACAAGCACGATCTAGGTGTAACTATCACGGCGCGGGTGCACGACGGGGAGGGGTGGGAAGAGGGCACCTGAAGGGAAGTCCAGTTGGGGTTCCTCTTAGTCAACATTTTCATTAACAACTCGGACATCTGAAGAGACAGCACTGGGCAAAACCTGTACGAGACACCAAGTGAGGAGGGTGCAACAAGCTTGGGAGATCAAAATCAGATTTTTTTTTTTTCCTGACACCAAAATTCAAAAAGAAAATCACCAAGGTGAGATTCAGTAGAGAGCAGTGCAAAGTGCTGCGCTGGGGAAGGAGAAATCCACTGAGCAGACACAGGGGCAGGGGCACGTGGCCAGGCCGCAGGCCAGCAAAAGAGCAGCCGGGGTCACAGCAGATCACCACCCGCGTGGCGGGGCAGTCGGCAGCTCTTGCAAGAAATGCCTGGCCTCGATCTGCGACCCGGTGCCGGGAGCGTCGGACGTTGGGCACAGGAGAGAACTGTTGCACTCTCTGCAGTGCCAGCGAGGCTGTATCTGGAGGGTCGCGTCCCGTTTTGGAGGCACTGAAAGAAAAGAAATCTGCCGACGAACTGGAGCGTGCAGAGGAAAGCACCAGGAATCAGAAGAGGTTCATCACGTGAACCACGAAGAAGAGTTCACGGATCTGTGCTGCCTTCCTCTGCAAGAGAGGATGGACAAGGGACACAAAACCATCTGGGGAGCACCGATCCACCGCTGTCCCGGGCCACGGCGGGAGGGACGCGTCAGCAGGATCTGCAGCAGAGCGTTAGGTAGGAAACGCCTGCGGTGCCCCTGGAACAGGCAGCGCCCAGGATGGGGATCCTGCCTCGGAGCCTGGCCCGACTGGTGGGGCTGGGGGACCTCATGACCCCAGCCTGCCCCGCGTTTCTAGGGGCCTGTGTGCCAGACCCGTTACGGCGTGTTCTGCGTCACTGCTATGGGCGCTGCAGGAAGTCCTCTGGCTCCTTCGTGCCACGCTGGGGAGGCAGCCGGATGATGCCCTTGCAGCAGAGCAGATGCTTCCCCGTCCACCAGCAGTCATGGGGGGCGACATTGATGCCCAGCTCTGCTGCGGGCCCAGTCTGCAGGGAGGGAGCCTGGTGCCTCGCTGCACTGCGATGGGTCCTGCCCCGGGCACGGGGACACCACAGTGCAAAGCATGCAAAAATGCGAGCTCAGGGGCCAGGACCCATCAACGGGGCACAGGAGGCTCTGGCTGGGAGCATCACCCCAGCCTCAACACCCTGCTCCAAACAGGACCATGCACCTGGCTGGGCACCTCCGCTCCAGGCCAGGCGGAAGGCACAGCTGGGCACAGCTGGGCGGGGACAGGAGCTGCCAGCTGCAGCTGGCCTGGCCCGTGCCCATCCATCCTGGTGCCAGTGCATCCTACCTGGGCAGGGGCCATGGCCAGGGCCCGGGACAAGGCACCTCCTCCTGGCCCTCCTCTTCCTAGCGCCACCTCCTCCAGCTGCAGCTGCCGGGACCTGGGAGGGGATGTCGCTCCTTATTCCTGGTCCATGCGGGAGCCCGGGATGCTGCCCCAGCACCAGCTCAGCTCGGCTTCTTCTGCAGGCCCACGAGCCTAATGCACAGCACAGGGGTGGAAGGAGCTCACATCCCCGCCAAGCCCCTGCTCCTGCTCCAAGCAGCTAGATCTGCCCAGCCCCAGCTAGATCTGCACGAGGGGAGGGCTAGGATCCAGAGTGACTGGACACATTGGAGGATTGGACCAAAAGACATCTCACGAGGTTCAACAAGGACAAGTGCAAAGTCCTGCCCTTAGGGCAGAACAATCCCATGCACCGGTACAGGCGGGGGGTGACGGGCTGGGCAGCAGCTCTGCAGAAAAGGACCTGGGGGGACAGGGGACAAGAAGATGGAGATGTGCCAGCAGTGTGCCCTCGTTGCCAAGAAGGCTAAGGGCACCCTGGGCTGCATTGGCAGGAGCGTTGCCTGCAGATGGAGGGCAGCGATTCTTCTCTCTTCAGCCCTGGGGAGGCCACATCTGGAGTCCTGTGTCCAGCTGTGGGCCCCCCACTACAGAAAGGATGTGGAAAAATTGGAGAGAGTCCAGTGGAGGGCAATGAAAATGGTTGTGGGGCTGGGGGACAGGACTTGTGAGGTGAGGCTGAGGGAAATGGGCTGATTGAGTCTGCAGAAGAGAAGACTGAGGGGTGTTGAACAGCAGCCTCCAACTCCCTGTCGGGGGCTTGCAAAGAGGACGGAGCTGGGCTGTTCTCAGTGGGGGCAGATGGCAGAACAAGGAGCAATGGGCTCAAGCTGCAGCAAGGGAAGTTGAGGTTGGATATTAGGAAAAATGTTGTCACTAGGAGGGTGGTGAAGCACTGGAACAGGCTCCCCAGAGAGGTGGTGGAGTCTCCATCCCTGGAGGTGTTGAAGACCCAGGTAGACAAAGCCTTGGCTGGGATGGTGTAGTTGGGGCTGGTCCTGCTTGGAGCAGGGGGTTGGACTAGATGTCACCTCCTGGGGTCCCTTCCAGCCCTCATCGTCTATGAGTCAATGATCCTACCCCTACCCCTTCTCACAGTGAGCTCCTGGATGAAGAGCATCACCCTAGGGCAGCTGTTCTCCTTTCCCCTCACTCCTCTCATTGATCAACACCCTCCCCGCAGTGAAGAACAGGACACAGGAGCCCAGCAGCAGTTACATCTGTGCCCAGCATGGAGGTGCCACCATCACCCTGCACCTGCTCCATATTCCCATTTATACATCCAAGCGTCATGTTAGGTTTCCTGGCCACAGCACAGCGCTGGGCTCTGGTCTGTGGCAGTACTTGCCACGCGTCCACGTCCAGATAGACCCCTAGCCTGTATGCGCACACCGCTTGCTTTGTTCCTAGGCATGACCCTGCACTGGGCTGTAGTAAGACGCATACAGCTTGTGTGAGTTGAGCAGGACAACCCAAGGAGCTCGCGCTGCACCAGCAAGGGACCCATCTCCTCCATGACCGCTATGGCGAGCCAGGCAGGAGGCGCTCCTGATTTGAGCCGCCCACCTCACTGCGCCCGAGCACCGTCCAGGCTCCGAGTGCCTCCCTGGGGTGCCTCCCGTGCGGCCGACCCCTTCCCCGGAGCACACCCGCTAGCCTGGGGGTCCCGCTGCCACCATCCAAGGCTCTGGACTCACTTCTGGCTCTGCGCACCTTGGAGAACACAGGCCTGATCGTCCAATGGGTCCTAGACCCAATACAGGCACTTGGGGCACTTCCCCAAGTCAGGGGCTTAATAGGAAAGTCTCCCTTAGTCCACAGACCTAAGGGGCCTCCTTGGCATAATTTAGTCCCACCCCTCAATAAGTCTCCACACCGGTCACAAAGGAGAACTTTATTGATGACAGGGGTAGGGCGGAAACAGGGTAAAAGGTAGAGCAATATCAGAGCAATATCAGAGGAATATCAGAGGAATCCCATAGAGCAAACCAGGGTGGCTGAGGTAATGTTCGGAGTTGGATTAGTTGACTCACTTGCATCGTCCAGAGGTGGTTGGAGTTTCCTCTGGAGGCAGGGCACTCTTGCAGCATGCGGTGATGAGGAGAGAGCCAGGTTCAGATGGTGAAGCTCCTCTCCCAGTTTCAGATTCACCTGGATGACCTCATGGCTAATGGCCACCTTCTTCCTGGCCCGGGCCTTTAAATAACCTTTCTGACCTCAGCAGCCCGGTCCAATCGAAGCTGCCAGTGCTGGCCACTCGCCAACCAGTTTAAAAAGCATCATGGGTCACCTGGGCCGGTGAGCGGGGCTTTCCCCCCACCCAGGTGACCAGAGCATCCACACCGGAGGCACCAGGCTTTTGTGATCCCCTGCCCTGAGGGATTCAACCCCAGCCTCTCACGCTGGCAGAGACAGACTTCTGGAGAGGGGCACAGACGGTGGCATTTCTGCCACAACCACCACTCCCAGTCTGTGTGTCACCCCCCCAACTGCATCAGCAGCCATTTCAGGCTTTCTTCCAGATGGCTGATCAAAAGGTTTAAAAAAGCACCAGGTCTAGAGCCAGTCCCTATGGAAACGTACCTGTTGGGTGCTGAGGTCCTGCATACGATCACCTGTCTGACGCCGTGTGCCCTGTTGGCACCCGGCAGCAGCACCTGGGTGGGCCACGAGCACCCCGAGGGCATGCTGCTGCTGCTGCTGACAGCAGGGGCTGTGCACCATGGGGGGGAAGTGTGGGGGATCCCCACACCCCCCACATACCTGCACTCTGCACTCCCGCCAGCCCCAGCCCCAAGCTCCCCTCCCTCCTCAGCCCCCTTCGCTTCCCTGCCAGCTTGGGTCTACTGGTGCCAGCTAGCCACCGAACCCAAACCTGCAGGCCCAGCCTGCTGCCGGAGCAGCAAGAGCAACCAGTGCAGCGCAAGCCCTTCAATGCCTCTTCTCCAGTGGGAGGTCGCGGCACCACGAGAACGGCCTTACGCTCTGTGTTCAAAAGCAGGTTTACTGTTCGGCCGCGTCTACCCTGCCTGCTCGCTGACCCGGGGACTACTCCCCAAAACAAGCCTTGCTCCTACTTCTGCTCCATGCATGCCCAAGGAGGGCAATTAGGCATTGCAAGGGGCTCAGAAGGGTCCTGACTGCATTCCCCAGAGACAGGCAGCTTGAGAGCGGTCCCAAGACACGCTAGCTCCCAGGCCAGCACCTGGTAGATCCACTTCCAAAGCCAGGGCTTTGCCCAAGGCTCAGGACAAGCTGACCGTGATGCTCAGGGAAAGCAGCGTGTGGAGGAAGCCAGCCCCTTGCAGCCTGCACAATGTGTTCAAGTCTGAATTTATTATTAAAAATCAAGTATCTACGGCTGCCAAGGGAACCGGCGCTTTGCAGATAGCACAGAAACGCATCCCCTGCCCCGGAGGGCTCACAGTCTAAACAGTACAGGCTAAAAGGGGGAAACACAGGGCTTAAGAGCAGTAATTAAAAACCAAACCACTAAGGAACTGGCTCATGTACCTGTACTAGATAAAATCAGAGCCAGGCCTTCGTGTGTCAGAAGTCCTGTACTGCTACCTGCGAGGAGCGGTTCTCCTCTAGCACAAGTGGCAGAAACAGCCGTGTCAGGAAGACGCAGGCTCTGCCCGCTGCCTTGCAGCGACCCAGGCTGGCTGGGGTGTCTTGTGACAAGCACAAAGCCCTCGCAGCTCGGGGACTGCAATATTCGGAGGGGTGGGAGACAAAGGTGAGATGAAAGCTCAGGGCTGCACAGCCAGGGCACGAGACCGTGCTGGGAGGAAGGGCCAGGGGCCTCCCAGCCCAAGCAGAGCTGCTGCAGCCTGAGACGCAAACCTCCAGCGGCACAGGAGGTGAAGCCGTCACGAACCGGGTTCGAAAGCTGCTCCCAGGCAAACCTGGGCCAAATGCAGCTTGGCTGGGCAGTGAGAATGGGCCCGCGTTGGGTCAGTGACACTTTTTAGGTATGACGTACAGGGGAAAGCCTCTGTAAGCGCTCTCAAGAAGCTGGATTATGGCTTCCTCCCGCAAGTTCCCCGGTCTTCCCCTTTTCCTCTCCCTCAGACGACCCTCAAGGGGCTCCCCCATGTCTGTCTGCATGCAACAGCCTGGTGTCTGCACAAGCGGCGAGTCAACTCACCCGAGCCCCAGTTAGGGACTCAAACCTGAGCTAGGAAAGGACAAGACGGTTTCTAACCCCAGATTCAAGGTGATGTGGATCAGCCTACAGCAACCACCTAAAACACGGCACAACCCAGGTAATAATTTTAGTTTCGATGCAGCGGGAAGTGAAGTGTTTGGGCACCTTGCCAAACACATCTGAGCAGCTGGGAAGCGCTCATGCGGTGGCATAACAGAAACGATCCCCGAAGACGAGAGCAAAAGAACAGAACGGACGGCCTGATGCACCGTGAGCTGCGCAGGGGGAACAAAGGCAGGGGGAAATAATGAACCGACAAGTCAGCCGAACAGAAGCGTTAAGATCTGGGCAAACCGACGGAAGAGGGGGCAACCAGGGCTGTCAGCGAAGGCAGGAAGAAACTCGAGGAGCGTTTTAGTGTAACACGAGCACCGCCTTCCCGCTAAGCAACTGTCTTTCCCTTCGATTCGATCGGTTGTCTCTTCAGCAGACAACAGGTGCGCCGAGTGCTGTCTCCTCGTCAGGGTAGAGAGGCACCAGGACGAAGGCTGCGGGCGGTCGTCCTAGCGCAAGCAGAGTTTCTCCAGTCTGCAGTGGGATCACTCCACACTGACGTCAGCGGAGCGGAGCGGAGCAAGTGGACTCTGGCTCGGCCGTGTTAATCTTAGCAAATTAGGTCTTTCTTTATGTCCTGAGAAGGGGCTGGGCTGACTCAAGCTCCAGGACGGCTGCGGCGAGAGCAGCGAAAGCTTCGCGAGTCTGTCCTGCCAGTACACCTCTCCCCAGGTAAGGAGGGGCTGCCCTGCCCTCAGCCATCGACCTGCCTCTCTTCCGCCAGGATCCCGGCACCCGAGCAGAGACCGAGCCTCGGCGCACGGCGCGTGCTCCACGACCTGAGAGGCTTTGTGAACCCGTGTGCCACGGGACTAAGCGACCTGCAGAACTGCCCGCTGCAGGATCTCTCAAGAGACGCCAGCTTCATCGGGATCAATCCACTCGCTCTCTTGACACCACAGCCATCTAATGTTTTTACTTGAAAACTATTTTCCCGGGGGATCCTACAGGCTCCAGGCTGCTGGCCGTGGGGCAGGGCAGCCCCAACCCTGCCTAGGGACATGTTCTTCCAAGCACCCTTCACACCGGAGCGGGTGTTTGCTCCCGCTCTGGCTAGAAGAAGACGTTGCCCAGCAAAGCCTCGCGCCCGCTGGGCACGCAGGCCCGCTCCCGCAGGTGGATCTTCTGGTGCTGCAGCAGGTGCTGCTTCTGGGTGAAGCTCTTGCCGCACTCAGCGCACGGGTAGGGGCGCTCCCCGGTGTGGATGCGCTGGTGCCGGATGAGGTCTGAGGGGTGGGTGAAGCTCTTGCCACAGTAGGTGCAGGTGAGGGCCCCCGTGCCGCGCCCTGCGTGCATGCGCTGGTGCGTGACGAGGGTCTTCTTTTGGGAGAAGCACTCCTGGCACCGGTTGCACTTGTACGGCCGCTCCCGCCCGGCGCCCCTCTGGCTCGGCCTGTAGCCAGGTTTGAGGCCAAAGCTCTTCATGCACTTGGGGCTGCCGTAGGGCCTGTCCGCCAGCTGCCCCCGCGGGTGGGTCTTCAGGCCGTGGCTCTGCCGAAAACTCTCCTCGCACTCCCCGGGGCTGTAGGCGCCCGCTCCTGGGGGCACCCGGGGGTGCGGCGCGTAGTACTGCTTGAAGGTGAAGCTGTCGCCCCGGTCGGCCGGCTCCAAGCACTCCAGCCGGACGTGACCCCGCTGGTGCATTGCCAGGCTCTTCCTCAGCCGAAAGCCTTTCCCGCACTCCACGCACACAAAGGGCCTCTCCACGGGGCAGCCGCGCCGGTAGAAAGGGACGGCGTTGCTGTCGCCAAAACTACCTTCTGCAGGGATGGGCTCTGCCGGCCCGTCCTTCCCAGGGGGTCCGTGCTGCCCGACGGAGCTGCATGGGCCCTCCAAGGGCATCTCCTCGCAAGGACTCTGGAAAACCAGCTCCTCCGCCTGCCCAGACAGCGTTCGTTGCAGCTCCAGGTGTCTGAGACGCTCCTCGTGATCCCGCAGCTCAGTCCTGAACATGAGCCCGTTGTCC
>NW_005842747.1:46678-49465 GCF_000455745.1 Alligator sinensis
GAAAGAGAGGGACATTTACTCTGCCTGCTTGAGACAAAGGAAACCCTCCTGAGTCATTCCCAGTTCCCCCGAAACCAGTGTGTCAGAGCAGAGTCGGAAGCATCGGCTGTTACTAAGGACACTGGCGAATCAGCTGTGAAGATGCCACGTTTTCCCTGTTCGTCCCATCTCCTGAATTTCACTGCATTCGACCCTGGCCCCAACCCGGCTGTACAGAGCACCTGCCCACGGCACTCACACCCATAACACAGCGCACAGTCCTGCTTCACAAAGCTACTGCGGGGATGGCATCTCCCAGTTTCGTTGCCTCTTCACTGCTCTGCGGGGTGGCGCGTCTGACTGCCTGGCTGCGTCGCACAGGCGAGACAAGGCACCACCAGCACAGCAGCTCAGTTTTTAGAGGCCTCTTTGCAATGCCCAGGGCCTTCGGGGGGTTTGCAATAGGCACAACACATCGGCCCTCATGAACAGCTCCGACGACGCACAAGACCTGAGCACAGTTTGGTCCTAGGCATTTCACGGCTCCTCTTCCCTGGGCTCGGGGATGGGCAGAGAGCGGCTGCAGCCCCTGCAACAATCGAGTCCAAGGGGCGATGATACAAGAGGCATTTACAGGACAGCAAAGAGAGGCTCCCCCTGCCTAGTGGCGACTGCACAAACCGGTGCTCGGACACACTGGGAGACCGAGAAGGGAAGGGGAACAACTGATGGCTGCAGCCACTGAGACGAGGCCTTGTCCAGGTAACCATCCCCTTCCCAGATCACCGCCTCTTTCCGTGTGCATAACAGAGGGGGGTCTGTTCCCTCTGCTGTGCCAACGGGGCAGTGTTGCTCAGGCCTCCAAGGGCCCGTTCCACGGTGTCCTGGGCATGCCTTGAGGTCTCTGCACAGACATCCTTCTCGGGAAAGCAGCATTAGCGCTCTACTTGCTCCCCATGCGCGAGCAGGGCTGCTACGGCCTACGCAGGAAACAGAACTGCAGTGAAGAATAGGCAGGTTTTGAAGCCCGTGCAGGCGTGCTCACCACAGCCAGTTACTCACTTCCTCTGAGACCTGGTTTTGAGTCACGATGCCCCGTACCCACCTCCCCCAGACCTGCCTGCGTGCAAATACCGGCTGGCTCGGCCCTGAGCTCTGTCCTATGGGCTGGATGCGTGCAGAAGGCAGAGAGAAGCACCCGCAGCCCGCTGGTCAGGAGCAGCTGAGGGGATGAGATACCAGCACGACCCAGGGACCAGGCTAATGCCTGGTGGCTTTATTGAATGTCCTTTCCGGTGACAGGGGGAGGAGGAAACCCCCTGTGACGGCAGAGGAGCGACAGAGAACCAGGGTAAGAAACAACCCAAGCAAAGTCAGTCTGGAAAATACAGCGAAGAGGAAAGGACCTGAGACACCGGCGCCAAGGACAAGGGAGGAAACATAAACACGGGGAGCAGCTGGCAGGCTGGGAACCCTCTTAGCTGGGGAAGAGCTCTGAGCGCAAGGTCGGGCGCACTAGACGCATGCAGGGACTTCTCCCCAGCAGGCCCCGAGCCGCTCCTGGGTTTCTGCTCCTACCACGAGCAGGATGTGGATAAGCACCAAGAGTGACCCGTGGTCTGGAAGGACCAGGACTGGGTAAGGGCCCAGCTCTCTGGCTCAATGCCGGGGATGCAGAGCCCTCTGGCCTGGTGCTGAGCTGGCCCTCAGCAGCAGCAGTCGAAGCAAGTCTTGGAGACGCACTGCAGCAGACCCCAGTACTGCTCGGAGCTGGAGACTCCGGCCCTCACGAGGGGCAGGGCAGAACCGCTGACTGGGAGCTGGACACGGGGCCCAGAGCCCTCGTGCGCACAGCAGGGAGCTCGCCCCTGCCAGGGCCCAGCTAAGGTGGTGTGTGGACCCCGCCAGCTGTCCTGTGTCTCCCCGGTGTCGTGGCTCCTGCTGCCTGGCGGGGGAGTGGAGACACCCGCATGCCTCGGATATATCCTGGGGACGGGCAGGCCCTTGCTGTGGTGCAGACAAGGGCACAGAGCAATTCAGATGTCTCGCCGTGGCTCCACGCTCCCACCAAAGGCTGCCTGCGAGACTCAGCTATCCACAGGGCTGTGGCCATGTGGGCTGGGGAGTCCAAGGTGGCCAAGAGCGCTGTGATGACCACCGACCCAGACTCCTTGACCTCTGCTGCCTGCTTCAGCCTCTCCACGCTCAAATCGGCCCTTCAACCTGCCTGTGCCTCCCTGCTCCTCAGAGCAGCTCTCAACCCCACCTCTCCCTCACCGCTCTGCCTCCGTGGCCCGGCTCTCTTCTCCGGACACAACTTCCCACCACGCGGGCTGCACGGGGCCTGTTGTAGGATCACTCACCCAGGCTGGGCGCTGGGAACATCTGCTCCTCCTCCAGGGTCTCCTGGCTCTCGGCGTGCAGCTCTTCTTCTTGCTTCATGCTGGACCCAAAGGTCGACTCCGACACCACGTACTCTGCTCAGGGAAGAAGAAAGCCAGCAGCCAAGTCAGCTTGTGTCTGGGATCCCTGGGCTGAGCTGCTTTGACCCACGAGCTGTCTGCCAGCTCCTCTTCTAGCCAGGAGGGCTGTAAAGCAGGGCTCTCCATTCACCCTTGCCATACAGAGCTCCATGATGGCCTCTTTCCTGCAGGGTCCCCAGACGCATGCTGCATCACTCACCAATCCTGGGCCCGGCGGGGGCATCTCTCTGCTCCGAGCTCTCCGGTCCCTGGATGCACAGACCCCTGTTCTCCTCGCTTCCACAGGCCACATCTGGTGCAAATCCTAGTGCTTCTGTTCAAGGGA
>NW_005842747.1:49496-57324 GCF_000455745.1 Alligator sinensis
GGCCGCTTCTCTGCACTCTTCAGAGCCACGTGAGAAGCTGCCTCTAGAGCAGCTCGCCAACTGCCTGGGTGCAACGATACAGGAAAGCCCCAGGATGCACTCTTTGCCTCCCTCCTACCTGTGCTGGGCTCTGCAGGGATCTCTCGCTCCTCCGAGTCCCCCGCGTCCCTAGGACAAGGCGCTTCCCCGCGTTCAATCCGGGAGAGGAGGTCAGGTTTGGAGATTGCGTAGTCTGCGGGCAGACAAAGATATCAACGCTCCCTCTAGCACGCGGGTGTTGACTCCTAGGAGACCTGGGGGTCTGCGGGTCTCTTTTGAGAGCACCTGTTCTCATGCAATGAGTGCTTCAATGGAGTGAACACCTCAGCACATTTTATTTGAATTTCCGATGAGGACAACTGCTAGCAAATAAAGAATAGCCCTAGACATACTTTTATGATCCAAGCAGAAATGAGCCGTCTTACTACTTATAATCCCTACATCTTAAACTCTGATGACTTGCTAACCTGCCTGCTAGGGAGATCTTACCCAGACGCACAGACTAAGTCCTAAGAGGTGCTGGATCCTCACGACGTCTGCAGACGGGACCCTCAGCAAAGGAAGCTGGAGGAGCCCGTCTCAGAGTACTGAGCCCCTTTTTATCCCGCTTCTCAGACAAAGGCTGACACGACTTGATAGAAACGTCGACAAGTACAGTAACAAGATGCCTGTACGTCATTCTGTTAGTCAAGACAGCACGCGCTGACCCGATCCCTTTATCGAGATTAGCTGTCCTAAGACTGGCTAGTCTTCCAAGAAGTTTCTCTTCGTCTGTGACTCAGTTCCTTTTACGTTACTTCCCTTAGCCTCACTGATGCTAACCTAGCCTTCAAATCCCCAAACTTTAAGTCAGCACAGCTAAAAGCCGACTAAAGTACCTAGACAGTGAATGGAAAGGATTCTAGCTCAACACAAAGGTCTAAGATGGCCTGTTGTGCTGCTCTAGCCTCTCCACGTCACTGTTTCCGGAGACAAAGGGGCTTGCGTACTACACTGCACGTGCTACCACGTCACGCTCTCGCTAGGCAGGTGCTTTGGTATTTCCCAGTGGCTGGTAGGAGCGCCTACGTCTGGGCAGCTTCCTGAGAGCGTACGTGGAAGCAACGTCTGCTGTTCCCTGCACTCACTCCCCATGCTGCTTTCCTGCCACGCTGCTCCTAGGAGCCACAAAGGATGTGTTGAGCCACCGTAACAGCTGCCTCCCCGACAGCAGTGCCGAGCCAGGACCATGCCGTGCGCAATGCCTGATTTTGCTCTCTCGGCCAACCTCAGTCATAACGTCCCTGCAAGAAGAGGTGTGTTGTGGGGGGAACGGGGTCTTCCGCTGGCACAGCAAACCCACGTGGTGGACGGATGCCCTCAGCCGGCAGCACCCCGAGAACCCCGAGTGTTGAATGAATGAGTGAAGAGCAAGCCTTACCCAGAGAGACCAGGGAGTCGAAGTTGCCCTTCATCACGTTCTTGTAAAGCTCTTTCTGGCATTCGTCTAAGTTCTTCCACTCCTGCTCAGAGAAGTAAGCCGCACCGTTTTCAAAACCCGTCGGGACCTGCAAGCACAGAGGTCAGAGCCCAGCACCTTGGCATAAGGGATGAGAGACAGCAGAGGACAGACGCGTCTCTCCTGAAAACTGATGCATCTGTTATGGGCTCCGACGTGTGTCAGTACTGCAAGGAAACAAGCAGGAACAACCCGAGCAGACCTAGCATTCAGGACTGACATGAACGGTGTAACAAACCAGAAGAATGACGCCGAACCAGCTGGAGGAGAGCTTCATCCCCTTACGATCATTCCTGGGAGAGCCCTTGCGAGCTCCAGACTACGACTACCCTCACTCACAGTGTTTTAAATCAGAAATGGGTTGCTGACATCAGTGAGACTGCTCATGGATGCAGGCAACGGGACTGAGTGCATGCTTAGCAAATCTGCACCAAGTTGGGTGGAGTCGCAGACGCTCTGGAGGGATGGCTGGGATCCAGAATGACCTGGACAGACTGCAGAAATGGTCCACAAGCAACCAGATGAGATGCAACAAGGACAGTGCAAAGTCCTGCACTTGGGAAAGAATAACTGCATGAACAAATACAGACTGGGGAATGACTGGCTGGGCAGCAGTGCTGCGGGGAAGGCCCTGGGGGCTACGTTAGCCCGGAAGCTGAATACGAGCCAACGGTGCGCTCCGCTTGCAGAAAAAAAGCAAACAGCATCCTGGGCTGTATCGACAGGGATGTCAACTCAGGGGCAGGTCTCAGCTAAATCAGTGTTTCCCAACCTCTTCCAGCCCAAGGCACACTTACATTCATAAAAATTTTTCGCGGCACACCTGTTACGGCATTCCCCACCCTCATACCTATTGCAGCTCGTTGCCATGGCAACATTCTGCGGCACACCTGTTCATTTCTGACGGCACACTTTTGTGCCGCGGCACGCCGGCTGGGAAACACTGAGCTAGATCCAGCTTTGGGCACCGCATGTTAGGACTGATGTAGACAAACTGCAGAGAGCTCAGAGGATGGCATCAAAAAGAATAAGAGGTTTAGGAGACCATGGCCTCTGGTGTTTGAAGGACCCAGAAAAGCAGAGACTGTGGTGGGAGATAATAATGATCTTCCGATAGGTGAAAGGTTGTGCTCAAAAGGGGGATGATTTGTGATGCTCCACGTTTGCCAGGGTTAGGATGAGAAGCAATTAGCTTGCTTTGGTCTAGCTGTGAGGATGGCTCAGCACTGGAGCTGGTGGCCCAGGGAGCTTGTGGAGTTCGTATCGATGGAGATTTTCAAGAACAGTTGGACAACTGCCTTGGGGAAGGGGAGATGGGCAGTGCATACTCGATCCTGCCTCAACAGAGAGGTGTGGCCTAGATGATCTCTTGAAGTCCCTTCAAGGCCTACACTTCTTTAATTTATACATTCAGTAAAGTTTCCAAATTCTTTATACCAAGAAGAGCCCACACTGCACAGGACCTACTTGCTGGGCCACAATCAACTCACCTCTAAAGCCATTCAGTCTGCACAAGCCTCACATACCAAAGGCTACTGCTGCAGAATTGACAAACGGGGTAAAAAAAAATCAAGCAGTTTGTCAAGTCCACAGATCTGGTGGCTTTTTGGTTCAATCGGTCTTGTAAAATGGTCACGCTAGGCACTCTTATGCACTAGAGCAGTGGAGGAAAAGGAGCACGGCATTTGCCAGCCAAACTGCGTTCGGTTTTTGTACGACTGCATCAAGCGCAAGACTTTTCTAAGGACGAAACCTCAGTGTTCAAATTTCCCGTCGAAAGCACCGTGACCGTTTCACACTGGACATCCCCAGAAACCTGCCTCTGTTGATAGGCTGCTGCTGCAAGTTTGGACAGAAAGACACTTGAACACGGGGCATGGCAGCGGACTCTCCATCCCTGGAGGGGTTTAAGACCCGGCTAGACACAGCCTTGGCTGGGATGATGTAGGTGGGGCTGGTCCTGCTTGGAGCAGGGCTTGGATGAGACGTGACCTCCTGAGCTCCCTTCAACCTGAATTTTCTATGGGTCTAGCTAGATATGTAAACAGCCTCACTGCAGCTCCCGATCACGGTGAGCAGTGTGATTACAGCGAGACGTGTAAATGTGAATCTTCCTGTGTGAATCGTACGTTATTTTCTGTTGGATCTGCTAATGCCGATGCACAGATCGCTTTGCTTTACATTTACAAGGCACCGGGTGGGTGCCTGGCAGCACCCTTTCCCACGCCCAGGGCTGGAGTCATTTCTTTGTGAATGGCCTGGACAAACATAGCGCTTACCTTGGGCATTTCCCCCTTCGCTCCCGGGGGCAGGCGCAGGATCCAGAAGTTCCTGTTCTTGAGCAGGTTCTCCATGTTCTCCAGGCGCCGCTGCAACGACCCGTACTCCTGGATCAGGGTGCCCAGCGCCGCCAACTTGCTTTCCATTTGGTTCCCAAAATCCACGACTGTTTTCTCGCAGTCAAAATATTTCTTTTCAGTGGTCACCGTCCGGCGCTCCAGGTTCAGCAACCGAGCGGCATGAGAATCCACCTTCTTTTCCACCCCTTGAATCGCCGCTATGACGGTCCAAAGGGAAAGCTCGGCAGCATTCGCCTTCATCTCTCTTGCAGACGTCGGGTCGGGGAGGAAAGATGGTCGCAGAGGGGGTGGGTGCCGGGAGTCCATTTCCCACGGCGGAGCCTGCGAGCAAGCACAGAAACCGAGATAAAGCTGCGGTCACGTTCCCACGTGGCAAAGATAAAGAGCGCAGACACTTCCTGTGTGGGGGCACTGGCTTGCATAGCGGCACATGGCAGGGGCGATCCTACACGCTGGGTCAGGCTTTTATGACAAGACTGACTTACAGCTGAAACGCGTTTAGCTGGCACTGGTTTGAGGTTTGGGGACCAGCCAGAGCAAGGCGCCGAGCCCGAGCCTCCGTTACGCCCACCCCTGGCAAACTCTGCGGGCGGCATGGTGGCGCCGGCAGCCCAGAGAGAGAGCCAGGCCCTTGAGCTAGCTCTCTGCATTCGCTGCTTCCAGAATTGCTTATTTAAGCTGTTTCGATTTTCCTTTCCTTATTGCTGTGTTGGTGCCTCTGCTTTGCTCCCCGCCTCCGCGTCCTCAGGCACCGAGAACAGCACCGACTTAAGTTTTTATTTCGGGATATTCAATGCATGCTGGTTTCTAACGGTGCTGATTGCCACGGCTGGCAACCTGTCTGCAGAGCGAGTCAGCCACCAGTGTCACACCGAGAGCATTTCCCGGCTCCAGGACCCAAGCATCTCAATGAACGGAAAAGTGTAATTTGGGGCTATATTCGAAGTCGTGCAAAACAAGAATTCTCTGCCTCAAACCCTGACGTTGTTACAACGCCGTCCATCAGATGCCCGAGAGCTCCAAGTGCTTCAGCTACCAGATAACTTCTACGTGCAGTCGCTGCAGTATACATGCAGAGTAACTCTATAGAAACCAGCAGTTTTTTGGGATTACACCTGCACAAATAAGAGCAAAAATTAGCCCGTTCTCCCTGACAGAATCAGAGCTGAAGCCTCAGTAAAACTGAGCACTCAGACGAAATGTCTGCTCCTAGCATCACTTAGTCTCCATGTGCACTTTAATGCGTATCAGCCTATATTAATGCACATTAAAGCATCACTGAAAATCCATGCTATTTAGTCAATGCACATTGAAAGACTAATGTACATTATGTGTCGCTTAAAAACCATGGGCATTTATACGTGTGCTCCAGGAGCCGAGTGGGCACTTTAATTAGAGCAGCTCTGAGATCTGCTCTAATTAAAGCACCCGGAGCATCATGCTTATCAGTGTCCCTACGCTGAAAAATGGTGGCGGGGGTGCTTTAACTAAAGCTTGTCAAACGAACTTCGGATAAAGCGCCCCTGCCACCATTTTCCAGCGCAGGGACACTGATACACGTGACACTGGAGTCTGCTGGAGCGTGGTACTTATTCGATCAATCAAGTCTGCTCTGAAGGGTTGTAATTACAGTGGGTCGGAGCAGCCTCAATGCACATGTATAGGCACCCCGTGCTCTTTAGTTAATGCAAATTAAGACACGCTTATGCACATTTTCTTAGTACCTCACAATGGAGGGCGCACCTACACGTGCGCTTTAATGTGCATTAACCTATTTTAATGTGCATTAAAGCGTCACAAAAAAACCTCTGCTCTATAGCTAATGCACATTAGAATAAGCTAATGTGCCTTTTTCTAGTACTTCACAATGGAGGTAAGAGATTTAATGCACATTACCTAAAGCGCATTAATGAACATGTAGACATGCCCCAGTACTAGATTTAATGTGCATAAATTAAAGCACATTAATGCATGTGTAGACGCATCTTATACTTCTAATAGGTGCCCTAGAGAATGAGAGGCTATAGCCACCCCAGAAGGTAATTTCTGTTCACTTCCTTTCTGTTAAGAAGCAAATCCACTGTAAAGCAAGCCACTTTTCCACACACCACCTTACATCGCACCGACAGCATTCAGTTAGCTAAAGGCACATGTTGAATTTTGCATCTAACATCCCATAACTTGCAAGGAACGCCGAGTAGTCACCAAATCCCTACTCTAGGTACAGAACAACACAGACCGCTTTTGGGAGCAAACATCAAAATCCTCTGGTTGTCCAAAGATTGTCCACCTAACGCCAAAAAGGATAATCTTAGGAGTCAAATCGTGCCCTGAATGGCAGTGGCAAGTTCCTGGCACCTCTCAGTATTTGTCCCCTTGTTGGAAGCAGGATTTTCACTTAAAAAAAAAATTAAAATTAAATTAAAAACCTTTAAAATAACATATGGAGCACTGCATTTGCAACTCAGTTCTCTTTCCACACGGCGGGGCGGGGCTGGACACGGTGATTTGGTACCGAACTTTCCCCTAAGTTCAACGAACCAATACTTTCTGGAGGTTCATTTTTTCCCCTTGCAATCTCCAGCCGCTCCTGCTGGACTTGTGACATGTTTAATCTTTTCGTTTAAACTCACACGAGCGCAGCTGGAGGAAGCCACTGACGGACTGAATTTACAGATGCCTATGACCGCTTACGGTCTAGTTGGTAGGTATCCGTGCCAGCCTGGGGTACCGCTGCCTGGCGTCCGGACTCGGGACAACAACAGGCTAAGCATCGAGCTCCCGGAGGAAACCCAAAAAGGTATATAGCGCTTCAAAACCTGATGTCTGCAGGCCTAATGCAGCCCAGCAGAACTGGAATAAACTAGGAAAAGGGCCCCGAATTAACCTCCGTGCCACGTCCTGCATGGAGGAAGGAGCTGGGGTTATCCAGCCTGGAGAGGAGAGGAGAGGAGAGGAGAGGACGGAGCGGGGATCTGACTGTGCACGGTCTGCAAACACCTGAAGGGCGATGGCCGAGAGGATGGAGACGGGATGTTCCCTGTGGGGCAGGACTCGGGGCACGGGCTGAACTGGAGCCAGGGAACGGGGCTGGAGACCAGCAGGAAGGTCCTGACTCGGGGGGCGGCTCTGGCCGGGGCGGGGGGCTGGGGGCGGCCTCCCAGGGCTCTGCCCGCTGGGTCCTTTGGGGGACGAGATGGGTCCAGGTCTTCCCCAGCGCCCTCGTACTGCTCCCAACCACGCACACCCATGCACGTGCACGTGCACATGTGCATGCAGGTGCACCCAATGCATGCATATATGTACCTGTACACATGTACGCACACCCACACATGCAAGATGCACGTGCACACCCACGCCTGCACACAAATGCATACACCCATCCACACCCATGTGCACATGTGGACGCACCCACACACACACATGCATGCACACATGGAAGCACTCAAGAACACACACAGAAGCACTCATATATACACACTCCCCCCCACGTACACATACATGGAAGCGTGCACATACAGCCCCCCATGCACGCACACATGGAAACACCCACGCACACATATGTGCACACCAACAGAAGCACGTGCAGACACTTTCCCCCCCCCATGCGCACGCACACCCCCCCCATGCAAGAATACATGGCAGCACACACGCAGGCACACACACGTGGAAGTGTACACCCTCGCCCATGGAAGCACACATACACCCCCCCCCACGCACACATGTTGCACACCAACAGAAGCACGCACACATATACACATGCACACCCACATGTGCACCCATGCATACCCACGGATGTGCACCCTTGGACGCGTGCATGCATGCACCCGTGGAAGCGCACGCACACCTGGAAGCACACGCACACGCACACGCGCGCCCCGGGCCCGTGCCCGTGCCCGTGCCCGCTCCTACCTGCGGCCCGGCCCGGCCC
>NW_005842747.1:57502-71990 GCF_000455745.1 Alligator sinensis
CCCGGTTGGCACAGGAAGACCGACGGCTGCTAAACCAGGCTGGCCGTATCTATGGCGGTCCCTGGGACAAGCTTTTCCAGGAGGAGAGACAGCAACCCAGCCCGTTTCCCTGCGGAGCGGAGCGGAGCGCGGCGCTCTTGGACAGGACCGGGGCTAGGCCTGGAGAAGACCGAGGGGGCTCGACGCTACCCGCAGGGCGATGACCCGAGAGAGGATGAAGCCTATGGCCCGACAGGGCAGGACGAGGAGCAATGGGCGCACGCTGGGGCGGGGGGAGACTGAGGCTGGGGTCGAAGAGGAGCTTCCCATCCCGGGAAGTTTCCAAGAGCCGGTTGCACGGACACGTGCTGCTGCTCGGGAGGGTGCGGCGGGGGGGGGGGGGGGCGCCGCGGGCCGCTGCGCCACTCGACGTGCCCTGTCCCCGTAGGCTCCCACGGGGTCTCAGCCGGGCTGCCACGGGGGTGCCGTGAGACCCCGCGGCGTTTGCTGCACAAGAGGAGCTAGCGGGCACGCAGACACTGCTTATGGTCCCGCGGTGGTGGGCGCCGTTTAGTGCCCACGGCACCTCTGCACGCTCCTGCCTTGTTTTTCCCCCCCGTCTCCATTTGCTCCCCAGTCCCTGTTCCCCACCCCAAGGAAAGTGTCCTGATAACCCCTTGTCCGTTCTCATCTCTCTGCCCCCAACCTGGGACTCTCCATCATCTTCCTCTCCTCGGTTCCTGACCACCCTGCTGATTTTTCTCTGACCCCAGTAGTATGACCTGGGAAAAAAGGGGCAGCTCCCAGGCAAAGCTTCTCGCCAGCAAGGCTCCCTTCTCGTCAAAGCTCCCCTTTCCGTTTAAAGCAAGCGCCAGCCTCGGGTCAGAGGAGTCCTTCATCGTGTCCTGGCAGCGCTAACATGGCTGACGCTGGGGGCACGGCCTCGAATCTGAACAGCAGAGACTCCCGACGCCTGACGAAGCCCGCTTGTGCCAGAAAGCTTGCAAATAATTTTTTTCCAACTACTCGGTTGGTCTAATCGAAGATTGTGCACCTGCCCAAAAAACCTCGCCTGCCTCTGTCCTTAGACCAACACGGCTACGACCAACAACCCCAGAAGCCACCTCCTGCACACGCAGGCTCTGCATCTGCTTTTTTTTCTGGAAGGAGGTTATTTAGGGCCATTTAAAGGCTAGATTTCTGTTGCACGGGAGGCCATGTGGTTCCCATCATGGGAGGTGTGCATTGACAGGCAGTTTCGTGTTGTCTTTTATAGGCCTTTTTGTTCATATCATAGCAGCACACGTGCTCTAAAGCTGGACCGCCAGTTGTCAGACCACCGGGGCTCAAACAACAACTAGATCCAGGTCAGACCGTCCAGTGGAAACATGAGGTGCAATGGGACTAACCGCTTTTAAGATGGAGCTTGATTGGGCTGTGAGAGGGGTCACAGGACACGGTGACCCTGCAGGTCCTTTCCAAGCTCGGTCCTGAAACGTATTTAACATGTTTCTGTAGCATATCACAGCCTCCTTTGGGCACCATAAAGAAACGTACTGGGAACGTAGAGCGGGTTGGTCTCGTGGATGCTGAAAAAGTAGGTGCAGACGATGTGGTGCATCATCTTATATAACACGCTGCAATTTTCTCCCGTTAAAGAGAAACTAGAAGTTTTATTAATATGTATCAAATAATTTATCAAATATTTATTGGAATGTGCACGACTTTGCTAGATGAAATATTAAGTTTAAAAAAAATACCCACAAGGAACTTCCCCTTTTTCCAAGGGGAAAAAAATAGTCAACATAATGAAAAGATGCTGTGCCATGTGTCCTGTAGCCATGACAGTGATTCAGATTTATAAAACAAAATCAAGTCTTCTTGAGCATCCTGCTAGTACCTACAACACGTTGCTGTCGGTTGTTTCTGAGTCAACATAACTACACCAGAATTAAGGTTTTTAGCTAGCGCAGGGGTTGTGAAACGGGAGAGAGACGGGACTGGGAATGGCTACCAGACAGTAACGCTGCAGAAGAAAGGATCGTTTGAACGGTGGAACATCAAGACCAGTGAAAACGAGAGAGGGCCGTTAACACGTGGGCAGTGGAGAGAGTAGCAGGAATCAAGGAGATGATAACAAGCCACAAAGTCAATTGACTGCATCGGCTGGGATAGACTAGAAATGCCGCTACTCCTCCCAGGCAGTTGGTTTTAAAGTCTGGGTGGGACAGGAATGAAAGTGGGGTGCAACTGCACCCCTGCACCCCCTGGTTGAGGTTTTGGGAGGCCTGTCTTCCCTTTGCGGGGAGAAGGAAGAAAGGGAAGGCTCAGTAACAGCACTCAAGGCAGCGCCTCTACACAGAGCGGGGCAGGGGGTCTCCAGGTGGGTACAGCAGAGCACCTGGTCATCAGGCATAATAATGCCTCACATGGATCCAATGCTTTCCTCTCTCAAAGCGCCCTGCCAATGCCGGCACTCGGATCCGGAGAGACCGGTGACTGGACTTCATTGGGAGAAATCAGTCCATTAGCTACTACAAACCAGCAGAGGACGATGCCTACGGACTGCGGCCCGTGTCAATGCAATACAATTTGTGACTCCAGAGCCTGGCTGAGGATGTTCACCCTGAGCTTTAAAAAGGCAGACGTAGCAGTCTCGCAGCTGTGTGAAATAAAATGGTCCCGGCAAAATAATATCGTCTCATCGCCAAGCGCCGCCCTGGCATGTTGGGCTGTGCTAATCTAAAACAAGTGCTACTTCTTTGCTTTGAAAGAGCTCAGATGCAGCACAGCGAGAAGTGGATTCCCTTTTCCTAATGGCTTTGTTGGTAAATGCCTCAAAATTAGAATGACAATAGTTTTTCCCAGGCTTGTGGCCTTTCCTGTTTGTGAGGATTGGTCCTTGGGTCTCTCTGGGGATTTCTTTTGCTTCCCACAGAGGCTTCTTTACATCATGGAGAGATGATGGAGATGCTTTGGGCAGCTCTTTTGCTACAGCGGTGTCTTATACCTCACCGGCCCAATGAGGCTCATTACGTCCTACCAGGCATCTCACAATGGGGGCTGCTCATTCAACAGTAAAACTCCTAGGAGCGGTCTAGGTTTCTCCTGCTGATCTAGCCCAGAAGGTGCTAAACTCAGGTCGAGCATGTTTCAGATGATTCAAGATGCGAAGTCCGGCTCTGCACTCACCAGCTCTGTGCATCTCCCAGTTCCTTTGTCCGTTCCAGTGCTGGGTCCAGCTGGGCCCCAAGAGCAGCCACGAATACATTCAATCCCATCGTTTCTCCCCTCTCCTGCTTTGCTCATTAATCATACAGGCCATGACCCACGTGGCCTCTCCCTGCAGACACCCCCGCGACTTCGCAGGGCGCTGGGCAGGGAGTGGAGCAAGGCAGACCAGGGAGGGGACGAGTAGCAAAGGGGCACGTAGGGCAGGGAGCTGAAAGCAGAGCAGGGAGCAGAGAGCAGAGCAGTTGGCTGGCCCCCGGGCCATGGAGCAGAGCAGCACCCCTGCTCCTTCCCATCCACGTGGAGAATGGTTGCGAGGAGGGGAACGGGTCTGAAACCCCGAATGGAAAGACTTTGTAGGAGTCCGGCCTGGCCGAGTGCAGTCAGAAAGCCGTGGGCTCCTGCGAGGAGTGGAGATGTCCCTGTCCCCACCAAACCCACTTTCTCCCTCCCACATTTCAGGGACAGGTGCTTTGGGGATCCCCAAGGGGAGCTGCGGTTTATGGCTCCTATCTGAGCTGGGAGGGACCTCCAGAGGCCACATCTAGTGCGACCCTTGCCCGAGGCCGGATCAGCCCTGTGCAAACCATCCTCGATAAACCCAAACGACACCGTCGCTCCTGACGCAACACAAGACTTAGCACCTGAAGGCTGGCGGCTGTTGGACTCTGCTCCCGCCGTCCCCAGCCTGATACCTAGGACGGGGCCCCTCCAGGGCAGAGCTGGGCGCATCTGCAGGGGCTCAGCCAGGCTGGCACAGGACAGCGGGGGCAGAAGCAGCGTTACCCCCTGCCTCAGTGCCGGCTGCACCGCACGAGCCTACACCAGGCACCTGGCAGGTCAGGGGCTCCGTCAGCCCCTGCCGCTGCCTGCTCCAGCTGCAGGGTGCTGGCAGGGGGAGGGCCCCCCACCCTGCCGAGACGCTGGGGGCACAGAGGTAGCAGGCATTGCTGCCTCTGCCCCCACTGGTCTGCCCAAGCCTGGCTGCAGCAGCCACGAATCTGCCCGGCTCAGACGCTGCGGCAGGCCCCTGGTTAGCGTGCTTACTTGGAGCTCTGTCCTGCTCCGACCGCCCCCCCTCGCCCGCAGCCAAGCTCTCCCCTGCAGATACAGCGTATCTGGCAGAAGTCTCCTTGCTGCCAGGACTCCAGTCAGGGTGCTCAGGGTGCATTTCTGATCCAGCCTGTTCAAAACCCATAAAGGCACCTGATTTTTGTAACGCGTCACCCTTATACCCCTGACGTGCAGCAGCAGCGAGGAGGAGGGGGACCTACCACTTTCTCCGCTGAGTTTTTCAGGCACTGGAACAAGCTGGACTAGCTAAATCCATTTATGCGCTTGCTAGCTGGAATAGCCTGGCTCCTCTCTGCTTCTGCCCTTACCTGAAAGGGGTCCGAGAGAACGGCGAGCTTGCAAGGAGCTCGTCTACCAAGCTCGTGGCACCAGGTGCACGCCTGGTCCCAGGAGATGCTGGACAGCTTCCTGGTAGGCTACATTTGGAGAGGAACCAGAGGCAAGGATGTCTAAGGGGGGGATCTCCGTTATGGCAGCAGCGGCGTTAGACAAGCTTTCAAATGCAAGGCATTTCTCTTCATCAGGGCCGAGCGGCGGAAGCCAGCCCGGCGCCGTCCGATAAAAATTAAATGCAGTGGGTCCGACAAAAGAGCTCGCCCATGGAAATCCTGGCTTCTTGCATAGTTCCTGGGCCCTCAAGGCTACAACATGGCTCTAACGCTACCACGGAAAACCAGACACGTTTATCCCTATAACAAGATGCTTCCTTTTTTTTTTCACAGCACGTTTCAGTCTAAGAAATGCATTCGCAGCTCGAAAGGGCGACACAGCTCAGCTGATGGAAGAGGCTGTCACAACAGCCGCGGCTGACGCAGCCCGAGGCCTGCACGCTGCCTGCTCCTCGCGTCTGATCATCCCAGCAGCCAGCCCTCCCCGCAGAAGCACTGGAGAGACGGGGCAGACAAGCAAGGCTGCCGGCCTATGTCTCCCCAGAGTCAGCTGCTCGGGGGTGGACGCTGGGACTGAGCCCCAGTCTGCTTCGAGGAAGGCAGTCACTTGACCCCCCAGAACGGATCAGGATCCAGATGCAACTGAGCCATCAAACAAAGGGACGCGGAGACGGGCTCTAGCTCTTCCCTTGGTTGGGGAGGAGGGGGACTGGGACGGGGCTGTCCTTTCCTGGGCAGGGAGAGTCCAGTGACAGCAAAAGGAGGAGGCTCATCCTCTAAATATTCATGATGAGCCAGCAGGTCCCTAGGAAACCCCTCCTGACCCAGGCAGGACCAGGCCTAACATTTCCCAGCCCCACCCACAGGCTTTGTTCTGGTTTCCAGGGCCTGCCCACTTCCCCGACAGCTGCCGAGACACAAACAACCCAACATGGTGCCTGGGGGCCCCTCGTCCAGCCTGGACACTGTGTGGGGAAGTCCTGCCCGGCCCCACGCCTTTGGGAGCACCCTGATGCAGAGGGCGGATGGGAAAGGCTGCCCAGAGCTCCCTGAGCTTCTCCAGCCTCCGCAGCAGCTCCGGATGGGGGGTCACAAGCCCCAGGGGCCCATAATCCCACCCCACAAACCTGCAGCAGGCTGGACCGTGCCTCTGCTGTCCCCCGGTAACCGGGCCTGCGCCATGTTAATGTTCCCTGCACAATAGAAGTGAAAGCGAGTGGGGGGCAACTTCACCCCGTTTCCTGCAGGGATGATCTGCCCTGTTTGGCTCTCGTTGGAGGGTGACAGCTCCCGCAGGGCGGCGAGGCGCAGCAAGTTGCTGCATGCTTGCTGCGGGCACACGCGCAGTAGGGCCCATGTGCCTGGAGCTGTACAATATCACCTGTCTGGGACTGCAGGCACGGCTGGGGGAAGGTTTCGGGTCTGCCGCTACAGTGCAGGCAAGCACTGCCTCCGTGCCCAGCACGGTGCGGGGGACACAGCACGGTGGGGGCCATGCCTCTCAGAGATGGGGAGCCCAGGCCCCGACCACCTCTGCTCAACCACTTCAAGGTGACATGAGGTGGCTGAGAGGTTTCCCCAAGAGAAGCAGTGAAAACCCTGCCCTCTGCAACAAGACACTAGGACATATGGCACTGAGACCATCACAGCAAGAGAGGGGCTAGTCACGGAGGAGCCCCTTTCCGTAACAGTGGGGGATCACACCCGCTTTCTCCCACTGCAGCTACCCGGCCTGCCCCGCAGCAAAGGAGGCCTGGGAACAACTTCCAGACTCGCAGCAACTAGGATTTCACCGTCCTGTATAATTGATGAGTGCGTTCGGGTCCTCGGACCTGGGAAAGGCACCTGTTATCATTCCACACCTACACAGATACATTAGAGGCTCCCCGGGCAGCCTGGAAACACTGATCACCACTCTCCTGGCTTGGACATGGTGCTGCCTAAGAGCTTCTCTTTGTTACTCAAGGGGAAAGAGGTACCAGGGAAGCCCATAATGGGAGCTCGGTCCCCCGGGGGGGAAAGCAATACTTGAGCAGCCCAGCACCCAGGAAGGGAAGCACCCTCAGATGCCCCCAGACTGAAGCAATCGTGTAAACCACTGGTTCTCACACTTTTTAGACTCGAGGCACCCCTTGGAAAATACCAGCTCCTGGCTTTCACTTGTTTTTTAACTACAGAAAAATACTAGAGCCATTCTTCCCTTGCAAATAACTCAGCAAGCCCGCAGCAGGTCAGAATGGTTTTAACACTCTGGATTTCTACTTGACGTTTCTAGGCTGATCGTCTGAATTACGTTTGCACACCCAACACTGTGTGGCACCCTCGAAAGGATCTGCAGGCCCCCAGGTCGGGACTGGTGTCAACCCACCTAATGATGGCGACCGCACGGCGGGGTTTGCTTATCAAATAAACGTTCCTCCACATTTATTATCAAAAGAGAATCGACTGAAAAAGCGGTTAGAGTCCTACGCCGGCAACGTCTCCTGTACATTCGGACCAGGACTGACCCTACACAAGCGGCGGCTGTTAGCGGTACGTGCTTTTGCGGCATGGCGCTTGCTTTCATTTTATTTAATTATTATTATTTTTTTTTTTAAACTGACCCGTCCGTCTCCGCCGAGTGTTGTGCTACCGTCGGCCTCATGCCGAGGCTCCCACCCGGGTCTCTGCCGAGTGTTGTGCTACCGTCGGCCCCACGCCGGGCTGCCCGGGGTGAGGTGGGGGGCGGGGCTCTCCTAGTCACCCGCATGCGTCCGCAAGTGGTACTTGAGGGACTGTTTATATCGGAAGCACTTGGTACAGTGCGTGCATGGGTAGGGCCTCTCCCCGGTGTGGGCCCGTTGGTGCTCCAGCAGGTGATGCTTCTGCGTGAAGTTCTTCCCGCATTCCCCGCAGTGGTACGGCCTCTCCCCGGTGTGGATGCGCTGATGCTCCAGGAGGTGGTGCTTGCGGATGAAGCCCTTGCCGCATTCCCCGCAGGCATGGGGGCGCTCGCGGGTGTGGATGCGGTAGTGGTTGGTGAGCTTGGACTTCTCGCCGAAGGTCTTCTCGCACTGCGTGCACTTGTAGGGGCGCTCGCCCGTGTGGGTGCGCTGGTGCCGCAGCAGGTGGGAGGGGCGGCTGAAGGCCTTCCCGCACTGCGGGCACAGGAAGGACATCTCGCTCTTGCCGGCGTGCACGCGCTGGTGCATGATGAGGCTGATCTGGAGCCGGAAACTCTTGCGGCACTCGCCGCAGGTGTACGGCCTCTCTCCCACGTGCGTGATCTGGTGTTTGCTTAGGCTGGACTTGTGGCTGAAGCTGCTCTCGCACTCGGAGCACTTGTAGGGCTTGCCGGCTGGCGGGGGCCGCGGCTGGGGCTTGAGGCCGCGCTGGTCGCCAAAGGGGTCGGGGCGCCGGGCCACGCCGCCCGCCCGCCCTCCTTGAGGTGGTTCCGCTGGTGGATGATGTAGTTGATCCTCAGCATGAAGCTCTTCCCGCACTCCGGGCAGATGTACGGCCGCTCCCGCGTCCGGTTCCTCTGGTGCATCACGGCCGCCTTCATCTCGCCAGCGTCTCTCTCGCAGGCGGTTGGCTTCCCCAGCAAGCTGCTAGACAGGCTCCGGGGCTGCATTTTGGAGCTGCAGTGAGCCTCGCGTGGCACCCCCGGGTCGTGGTTCTGGAAAACCTGCGGCTCCACCCGCCCCGAGAACATCGTGCAGGGCTCTAGGCTGTCGGGGTCCTCTTCCTCCTCGTCCTCCTCGGTTTTGATCACGATCCCATCATCTGGGGGAAGGAATTTGAAACGCAATGCACACCGCATTAATTTAAGGCTCTTATGATACAGAATCCCTCGACACACGCTGGAAATGACCCGAAGATTTGTTAGGAGCAAATCAGCCGAAACCACTTTTGGCTTGGCTCCGGGAGGGCTGGGGGGGAGGGTGGTCAGAGCAGGTTCAGCCCATCTGGGACTCTTCAGGAGCTACTGGATGATGCTGAGAGGGAATCCAGGTGAGTTGCAGCTACCCAAATCCCATCCTGCTGTCCCCCAGCAGGCAGTTGCTGTTTGCTAAGACTCTGTTTGCAGCAGGTCAGGGTTTCAGCTGTTTGCTGCATGCAGATCTATTACAGTCTGCCTGACACAGAACCGCTCGTTAATGCAGCTCTGTGGGAACTGCTCCCAGGACAACGGCTTCAAGAGCCTTCTGCTCTCCTAGCAAAGAGTCTTGCAGTCCCCTGTCCTCATGACTGTGTCTCAGGGATGTGCTTGGGGGCAGAAGGGGACTGTCCTGAAGCATGGTCAGAACCAGACCCTATACACAGTACATGCAGCTATCTTTTACTAGTGTTTTAAACCTTGGGGGGTCAGGCATGGATCTGCTTCCACAGGAGAGAACTACACGTACGGTAGCGAGGGAGACAACTGAAATCCCATGTGTTCGGGATTGCCTAGGACAGAGCTCCTTGTATGGAAGAAACAAGCTGACTAAATGTTTTGTTGTCAAAAATGGTCCTGACTCGCTCTTTTAGAGCAGGGGCTGGGGAGTGAAAAGAAACAAAAGGCATCTCAGCCTAGAGCAACATCGCGCTACCGACCCTCGAGAGAGACAAGAAAAGGAGGTTTCAGAGGGGGAGGACATGGTACCGATCTTCCCAAGAGCCAACAAGCACTCAGTACAGTCGCTGATACCACGCTGCAAGAAAGGACTTTCAGCCAAGTCTGAGTTTTGGATGGTGAAATCATGCACAGGATGGAGGGGCCCACTGTTCTAGTCTGGGTGTATTTTAGTTTTGCTTTAGGATTTTCCTTCTGGAGTCTCCCACGCGAGAGGAGGATGTGTTAGGAACCCTAACGGGGCTGGCCTTTTTGGCCTCACGAACAAGGCAGGAGCAGAATGGAAAGTGTTTGCACTGGTCCCAAGACTCAGGTATGAACTGCCCCGGTCTCTCTGGGACGCTGAGCATAGGGGGCCAGGATGCAGGAAGAGGTGGCCACTGCTATCCACAAGGCTTGGGCTTTGATCAGGTGGGAATAGCACCTCAAGTCCCAGGCACACCTATAGCTCTGCTGCAGTCAAGATGTCTGCTTCACTCAAGACAAACACAGAAACTGCCTCTCTCATGGCCCCTCTTAAGGGATGAGGCCCTTTCAGAGATGACCAGAGTTTAGCTGCTACACAGCAGTGATCCTAACACATGAGCAGGTACCAGCTGATCTTGGCTCGCCCTATGTACACAGCGAAGCTCCTCCTCTCCTGGGAAGCACTGCCCGATGGGCATGACCACGTGAGAGCACAGCCCTTGGTGCACTTTATGTTTCCATCTGTTTCAGACTAGCTGGAGATGGAGAAGCATGCGTGTTTGATGTGAGCTCGCCCCATCCCCTGTAGCACGCACCCACGGGGTCTCTTACCTGTGCAGTTCCCCTGGTGCACAATGACTCTCTTGATCTCGCCGTAGTCTGTCTCGTACTCTGCCGACTCCTCCAGCCCGTTTCCGGGGAGGTTTTGCGGCGGCGTCACCGAGCCGTACGGGCTCTCGCAGGTCGCTTCCTCGTCTGGGCTCTGGAAGCTCTCCTCCGATTGCCCCGACATCCCGTGTAGCTCCAGGTTTTCGGGGCTGTCCTCAGAATGAAGGTCTTCGGTTTTGATCACCACCCTTATACCCGCTGCGAACGAGGCGAGAACCCAAACATCGTTTGTACCAGTGGCTCAGGTTGAAGGGAACTGTTCTTGCTAACCTGTTACTGGTTCATGGTGGAGTCATGCCCCAGGAAGCCGACTTCAGGACACTGTGACCTCCACCGTTTGGGGGCTGTTTTGCCATTTTTGCAGAAGACAATTTGCTGTGATTCTGACTCCCCCTGGCTGAGACCTTAACTGAAGCCTCAGCCCCTGCTCATCTTAAATGGCATGTTCTTCCTAGATCCCCGTGCTCCCAGATTCGGGAGGGATCTGGCATCTTGTAGCCAGTATCAGCTCTTCTTCCTGGGCCATCTCACTCCAACCCTCCACCTCCTTTGACAACTTCCACTACACCCCTAGCCCAGCATCAGGGGACTCTCTCCCCAACCCCCTCCCCAGCCTCCCTGTTCCCCTGCGTGGTCACTCTTGCTGCTTTCATCTTGACCAGCTCTCTGCACAGGCCAGGGTGCAGTGGTATCCCTGGATCCCCAGGAATAAGGGTTTAAAACTCAAGTTTATCTTCCCACTCGCACTTGGACTGGTGCATTCACAGAGGGTAGGTAACTGAGTCCTGGGTCAGGACTCTCAGGACGCTCGGGTTCAAGCCTTGGCAAAGCTATGACCTTGGTCAAGTCTCTTCGTGTTCCTGGGGCCTTGAGTCACCTCTGCAAGGTGGGGACAGAGCTTCCCTGATTCAGAGGGACCCTGCTGGCTGTGAGGGGTTCGAGTGATGGGTGAGGAATAAGGATCTAAGAGTGCCAGCCTGAGAGGCAGAAGGCGGCTGGCTCCACTCCCAGAGAGAAGCCTGGCTGCTTCCCCAGGTGGAGGGTTTCTGTTCATTTCTGTGCTTACATTAATGGAGTCTCCTTTGCTATTAAAAAGCAACACTTGCAGGAAGATCTTGCTGGCAGCAGCAATGCTGCATTCCCTGCTGAGCCCCTGGCCCAGCTCCCAGGGCCTCACACAACACCCCGCAGGGGCACTTGCTCCACGTGCTGATCTGGATCCAAGCAGAGCAATTGCTCATCCACACTGGGCCCACTTGAGCCCACAACAGACTCGGATCCCTCCTCTCCTCTTGCTGCCCCTGAACTGCCTCCCTCCAGTCCTTCCTTCCTCCCTCCCTCCCTCCAGCAAGGAACATCCCAGGCTTCGCTCCCAACTGCACCCCTGCCTGTCAGTCTCAGCCCCACCCCGTTACTTCCCTCTGCAAGGGATGGTGCTATGACTTCCTAAACAACAAGGATCACTACCCTCATGCGGTGTCACGTTCATCTGCTACTCACCTGCACTGGGGTCTGTGATGATTTCTCTCTCCTCCAAGTCCTGCTGATCCCCAATGCTTGACTCCCTGCCTTGTTCAACCTGAGACAGAGCGCCTGGCTTGGAAATTGCATAGTCTATTCCATGGAAGAGAAAGAGAGACTGCTGCATGGGAAACATATTAACATTGCCCCGACCTTTCCCCAGGGGAGACGATGGGAAAGACTCAAGAGTATCCAGAGTCTGCATCAGAGAAATGCATTTCCCAAGAGGTGGCTGGACTCCCTAGGCTCTCAGGTGGAAGGGGCTCCGAGGCCCCACTGCACGGTATGAAAAGACAGCCACAGCTGAAAACAAAACCGTGCTCCTCTGAGAATTTTCCCAATTCCTGGGTGATGTGTGGCCTTATAGGGCACATGCACAAGACAGGGAGGCAAAGATGCATCCTGGCACAGATGTGCCCAGGCCTGTCCTGACCATGTGCTCCAAACCCAGAAATCAGTGGGTGAAGATGCCCCTCTGCAGCTGCTCGAGACAGGGGACAGCTTCACCAACGCAACAAGGATTCTGGATTTGAAGCGTGCATGCTGGAGGGGCATGGGGGGCAGTGCATGCCCAGGAGCACCCAAGACAGGATGTGGCGCTGCGTGGTGCAAACAAAGGAAATGAGATTTTCACTATCGGCTGCAATGCTGTGGGGGGTGGGCATGTGTCACCCATTCTTTCAACTGCCTCTGATGACTAGAACTGAAAGAGAGTAGGCAAAACAATAGTTCTGTGTCTGCCACCCCCGGTCTGTGTACCGCGTACACTCGACAGCGCTGCACTGCCCAGTTTCACTATTTCCCCACCTGGTTTTCCCCTGGCCTGTATGTGGAGAGACTCGTGCCTCCTTTTATCTGGCAAACGGATGCAATGTGAGCAGGCAGCACAGGCTTTTCCCACGTGTCCCAGCCCTGGCCAAAGAATCACATACAACACCGAAAAGGGCTACGCCCCTGGCATTGCCCACAGCTGGAAAGCCATGGGAGTAGTCTCAAATGCACCCATGTGTGTCCTAAATCTCCTCTGAAATGGAACTGATCATCATCACAGAGGGGCTGACGATGCCACTTCTGATTCCCCAAAAGCCCAAAGCTACGGGCCACCAGAAAGGGGCTTCAAACACACAAGCAAAACCTGCCCCTCACCCAGAGAGATCAAAGACTCGTAATTGCTCCTCATCACGTTTCTGTACAGCTCCTTCTGCCATTCCTCCAGCTTCTCCCACTCCTTCTCGTTGAAGTAGACCGAGACGTCGTCAAAGGTCACCGGCACCTGGAACCACAAACCACACGTTCAGCACCCTCCCAAACACCTGCTATCTTGAACGTTGCTGTGTCAAACGATGGAGAAAGCTGCGAGTCTCCAGCTTGCTTGGACATCAGTTCTTGATCAGCAAGATGAAGGGGCCACAGCATGTTTCTGGAAATACCCCTCCAGCCCACGTTCCCAGTGATGACAAACCTCAACCAAAACCGTGGCTCTAAACGTTAGCGGGCTTAGACGCTGGATCAGCGTCACTCCCAAATGCACAGACCTGACCGCAAGCTTACCCACCTCCAGGGAACAGGAACACCATTAAAATTAGTGCCGTTATACAAGAAACAAAATAGGGTGAATGATATCTGAATAAGGGAGCATGGTTTATCCTGGTCTCTCCCGAGGATCTGACATAAAACCCCCAAGATCGATTACCCCGGAAGTCGGGGAAACTCAGCTGTGGGTGCGAACAGGACGGCTTCGAACAGTCACTTGCTATCACACCAGCCTGGTTCAGATGTGTTTACTGTTTCCACACGCACACAAAGACAAACCCAGATACACACTGATAATCATTCACTGGATGAACTCCCTGTCGGTTCGCAAATCGTACTCAAACACAGCGCGGCTTTCCACGTCACTTGCCAAATACCCATTTCCACGGAGAGTTTCTGGGTGCAGCCGGCAGCATTTTGGTGCACCTGGATGGAGCCGGCTGGACCGGACGTCCCGAGCTTTGCTCCGGTTGCCAGCGGGATGAACGCGACTCTTAGAAACAAGCTCCGGAGTGAATATTCATGCCTGCAAATTTGCCGCTGGCTTTCTGCGAACATGAAGGCGCGTTCGCGTGTTTCCACGAGCGCTGCCGTCGGCGAATACGTCTCGCTAGAAGACGCGTGGGGTGCAAATGCATGAATTCTCCGACAGAAGCTTGTTTTCACCTACAGATTATTTATAACCCACCTCAGTCCTAGCTACCTCTTTTCCCCCACTCCCCTAGTCTGTCTCCATCCTTCTGCGACACCTCTTCCCCAATCTTTCCCGCCGTCTCATTGCGTCCTGAATCGCAAGCTGCAATAGCGGGGAACCCGGTGTGATGCCCCCCGCCCCTGCACATCCCGGCAAACTGGATCTGAGGATGCCCCGTCACACGCATTGACATGGGAGACGTTACTGGGATGGGCATGGCGATCTCTCGAGGTCCCTTCCAGCCCTAACGTCTACAAAGTCCTCCTTCGAGGTGGGGAACCTGTACGGCGGGCGCCTGCCGCGGCTGTGTTCCCTCCAGGAGCCGCCCGCGGCTGTGTGCGCGCGCTCACCTTGGGCACTTCGCCCTTGGCGCCAGGCGGCAGGCGCAGGATCCAGAAGTTCCTGTTCTTGAGCAGGTTCTCCATGTTCTCCAGGCGCCGCTGCAGCAGCCCGTACTCCTGGATGAGGCTGCCCAGCGCCGCGCACTTGCTGTCCAGCCGTCTGCCCAGCTCCGCGGCCGTTTTCTCGCAGTCCACGATCTTCTTCTCGGCCGTGCCCGTCCGCCCCTCCAGGTCCGAGAGGCGCGCGGCGTGGGCGTCCACCGACCGCTGCACC
>NW_005842747.1:72610-73043 GCF_000455745.1 Alligator sinensis
CAGGTCCCCCTTGACACCAGCACCCCCATGACACCTCGCCCCGTCCCCACCCCCGCCACGGCCCGCGTCGTGCTTGCTGGGACACGTCCTCGGGAGGCGGCCGAGGCTCCGGAGAAGGCTCCAGGCGAGAGCCGGGCGAGGGCAGCTCCCAGGAGGCTTTCCAGACCAACAGGATGGCTCCTTGCAGTGTAAAGACACGCGTGTAGCTGCATTACTCGTCTGTGGTTGATCGAGTACAACAATCCGGGCTGTTTGGGGTGAAAATAGGGTGTCGGGCCTAGCCGATGCGCTGCCTATAACCTCGCCCCCACGGGAAAACCGAGTGAGGAGACTGTGGGAAGGCCGAGGGGCAGCTCCTGCACCTTGCGCCTTGTGTGGACGGGACCCGGGCCGGAGCGGGTCTCTGGGCTGGGTCCGGTGCCGAGCCCGTCCC
>NW_005842747.1:73074-83545 GCF_000455745.1 Alligator sinensis
TGCCGAGCACGGCTGGACGTGAGCACAGCTTGCACGCAGCGGAGCCACAGCCCGACACGACATCGCTCACGGCAGTGCTTCCCCCCGGGGGGAAAGGCAGGGTGGAGTTGCATCTTCTGCACCAACTGCATCAGAGACGCTTTCCTAAACAACTGCTCTTTTATTTCTGTCCAGAGGCGACGAAAGTCTACGAGGTGCAGCTCTGGCTTCAGACCCACGTGGCTAACCCTCTCTCTCTCCTGCCAAAATGTATGCCACCGCCTCCTTGTTGCACGCTGTCTTAGACGTCCTCTGCAAATCTGGAATCACCTTTTCCATCCTGAGGTCATGCCCACTGCCGCCGTCAGAGCAGCCGACGGCCCTGCTTGGGGTCTGGCCATAAGCAACTCCTCCTCCTCGGGGGTCACCGGGGCTGGGGCAAGCAGCCGCCCTGGCCGAGCTGCAGCCTCGCCACCACGCTTCCCTCGAGCGGCACCGGCCACGCCATCAGTAGCTGCACGGGGAGAAGACACTGATTCCGCAGCAGTCATTAATGAGACTTCTGCACGCACAGCCTGGCAGACAAAATGTCCGTAACGAAGCTAAGCAGCTATGACTCAGTTGCCTCGCGTACTACCAAGGGGAGGAAGAGGAAAGTCACATCGTGTTAGAGCGTAGACGTGCATTGCACTAACCAGATGCCCAGTACATTCAGCTTCCTCCCTGCCAAGGCTTCATGTGGGCAGTGCACTGAGCGCTGCAAAGGATAGCGATTACGAGTCATTTCACACCCTAATCTTTCCTTGTGCCTTTGACTATTTTTAAAATGCCGTCTCAATGGCGTGATTAGCCCCTTGGCCCTGTCTGTTTGCTTTTTGAGTCATATGGGGTATGCAAGCGGCGATTTATGCCAAAAAGCAGTCGTGCTCCGTGCACGACTCTCGTATCTTGCTCTGAGTCCGTGTTTCTGGGTGTACCACTCCTCGGAAACACCCGTCCCAGCAACGCTGCACTGGCTGGAGGGGCGGTACAACCTGTAGTGGGTAAGCCTGCAGCCCATTTGGGGAAAGGTCCGGCAACAATTCATGCGTGGTTATTCCCCGTGCCTGGCTGGGGCCTCAGATAATTGGGTGCATTATTGCCCTTGGATTCATTGATGTCCCAGGGGTTTTTTCTTCCCCCCTGCCCTCCTGCCTACATTCCCCACGTCAGCATCCGGGGTTTGCGCTAGTCGCCACCTCCATCACGACAACCTTCCCTTTGTTCTTGCTAGACCTCAATGACCTCCCTTATCCCAGGCTAGAGCCATAAACGCAGCCCTCCACAGCTCCGGCATTAACCACTGCGCGTCTGGTCTGGTGATAGGCTTCTTCCACAAGTGCTTTAACACCATCCCACTCGGGCAGGCAGTTAGCAAACTCCGCTAGGCTGGGATATTGTTCGGGGGGGAGGGGATGCCTCTTCTTTTATACGGATGCTCTGCTCACTTTTCCAGTTGTTTTGCTGTCCTGTTTCATAAATTCTCCTGTAATCTCACTGGAAGCTGCTCTGAGCTTTTTTAGAGGGGGAGGGAGGCATATCGATTGCATAAATAAAAAAATAGTAAGACTTTTGGGTTATGCAGGCGGAGACTTTCCTTTCTCCCGAGCTTCAAATTTTAATTTCTGTAATGTCTGACTGCAGTTTTGTAGCAGAACCAGGACCTCCGTGGCTGGGCTCCTTACTTCCTCCCACTCACCTGCATTCAATAGACAAATGGCTCTTAACCTCTCTTCAAGATCCCTGTCCTGGCTTCCAAGAGAACAATAAACACATTAGTCAAATGAACTTCCCAGCTAATTGAGGATTTGAGCACCTTAACACATCCTGTTTCACAGGGTTTGTTCCTGATCCGCATTCGAAGCCATCCATTCTTAAGCAAAATGCAGATTATCTAAAAATGGGGAGTGTGATTGTGTATCCACATAGTGATTGTGTATCCACATTGTGCTGGTTAAGCGTCCCCCCCAGGCAGGCCTTCTCCACATCCTTAACAATGCGGCTGCCTCTGTCTACCTCATTCCTGAATCCACAAGCTGGGGTAGGGCTGCCCGTAGGACCCAAGCAACATCACTTGAATCCACAGGTGGACTGTCGTGGGCAATCCCTTGCAGCGGAGGATCATTGTTTGCCATGACTGCCTTAGCTGTGTGTCCAACCATGGCTGGCGAGGCAGAGCTGGGATCTGTTGCAACTGGGGCACGTGTTTGCATGCCGGGCGGGTGGTGCTGGATTCTTGATTTGGTCCATGACACGCTGTTTCTGCCGTTGCTGCTTTTCCATCTCCTGTTGCCATCGTGAGGTTTCAAAGTACCGAGATCCCTTCCTCCATTTGGGGTGGTCCTGGGCGATCGTCTCCCACGAGCTGATGTCGATGCTGCATTTTTTTTCAAGTTGACCTTGAGGATGTCCTTGAAGCACTTTCTCTGCTCTCCTTTCGCGCGTACGCCTAGACTGAGCTAGGAAAATGAAACTCTGTATGAAGAACAGATGGTCGGAAGACAAGACGAAGGAGATTCAACACCTTGCTAACATCCACAACATGCACAGGTTTTTTCAGTGCCACCAGAGCCATCTACGGTCCGAGCACTCGGGGACCAACCCCCTTGAGACCTAAGGATGCTGGAGAAATGATCAAGGAAAGGGGAACCATCAATGCCCGTCGGAAGGAGCATTTTGAAAGTGGACTGCAGCCATTTGTCTGCATGGATGCAAATGTTACCAGGGTCCCCAAGGCCCAAGGTCTTGGCCATTGCCTGGACCGAATGAGGGGAGCACTGGAAGGTCTCAGTGAAATGTTGAGACCCTGTCACCCTCTCAGTCATGAACACCTTCACCTTCTTCCCAGGTCCTCCCCTCTTCACTGTCAATAATGCACAGATGTCGGGAGGAGCCACATAGACACATGCCCTGTAACGCGTTCCCCCATGGAGGGTGCCCAGTTTCAGGTAGGAGGTTAACCCTCATCTCACTCCGTGCAGCGCCACGTTACAGCTCTCCTGCTAGGCACTTGTAATCTTTATCTCCTGCACCTGCTATTCAAGCGGCCCGTTTTTCTCCTGGCTCTCCTGGTGCTGTTTGGAGACCCTCGTTCGCGCCCCCAGTGATCCCGGCAGCAGGGCGTCTTTTCTGACATACCTTTTTGTTATCCTCAGCTCAGGTTTCCCACTCTGGGCTGAGCCTGGCCCAGCGCGCCTCTCCAGTCTCACCCTTCTTGGTGTGTTCCTCTGTAGTGGGTGCCCATCAGAAATGCCATCCTGGGGCTGCCTAGTCCAGTATCCTGTTCCTCACACCAGTGCTAAAGGGAAGAATAGCTATTCAGGGCTTGTACAGACAGATCTGTCCCCTGCCCCTCTTCCCTCTAGCTTCTAGCAGCCTAAATTTGGAGGTTACGGCCCTAGGATCACCAGAGACCTACCCAGCCGAGTCAGGGTTTCTTCCCTTGTCCGGAGAGGATGATCCCCAGGCCAGAGAGCTTTGCAAAGCTTCTCTGATCGTCCCTTCAGGCTCACCCAGGGACGCCAAATTACCCTCAAGTGGCTGCTGGCGGCTGTAGCCAGCCAGTACCTCAATGGCCAGACCCTTCCTGCTGCCCCAAATTGGGAGGTGCTCCCAGGGATTCAGTCTGAGGGGGGCTCAGCGGGGTCCGTTTTACTGAATGAGCTCAGGGGATAGAGTATGGTTTGCCCCAAATTTGTTCCAGCTTCCCTGGCAGCGATGCCAAATCAGCCCAGTTCACAAGCCATGTGCCCCAGCCCCACCACCTTTGCTGGACTCTCTCCAACTTGCCCACATCCTTTCTGTAGCGGGGGCCCTCTCCCCGCCACGGGAGGATGGGGTCAGAGTGTGGCAGCAATTTCCAGAGACACTCGCTGCAACGTCCCCTCGCCCGACACCTCCCCGAGGAGCTGTGTTAGGCAGCAGTGGAGCCCCCCCCAATGCAGGGCTATTGCAAGAGCCGGAGGCCTTGCTAGCACCCTGCAAGATAACGCTGCCTCACATTGCAGACACGCTACGTGACTGCAATGCTGCTCGCTCCACTCGTGCTGGCAGGGGAGCACGTCTCTGCTGCAGGGAGTGGTACAACAGGGAAGACCCCTCGAGCGGCTGCATCCAAGACAAGCGAGTGGACCCCAGGACGGAGGTGATTGCCGACCCTGCAGGTTTGAATGGCGACAGCCCACAACAGCTGCCAGGCTAAGCAGCGGAGAGACCCAGGCAGGTTGTTCGCAGCTTGCAGGGACAATCTGCTTCACCCCTGGAAAGTGCTGCCAGGGGCACAGGACAGGAAGGGGTGTGAGTCCGGTGCTGCGTGTTTGCAGGCAAAAAGTGCCAGCAGCCAGGGCAGTGGGTGTGCTGAATTAATTCAATTAACCGATTGCTGCCTGGTGCTGGTTGCAAGGAGCCTGGCTATCCCCAGCTGCCCGTTACCCGCCTGGGATAAGCCGACCTCTCCACTGTCCTTCAGCTACTCTGCAGGACAGATGAGTCTCTGTCTGGCCCCGGCTCCAGCCTGAATCCGTCTAGTTCTGGCTTCCGGACCGCCAGCGTCTTGCTCCTGGCCCCGGTCCAGGCGGCTGGCTCGGGGATAGTCCGTGTCCTGGTACTGCGCAGCTACCGCCAGCTGCTCCACGCTCCCCGGCTAGCGACACCGCTAGCCCTTACAGACCGCAGCCTCCCCTTCCACTTGCCCCTGCCCCCTCCCTCGAGTCAAGCCCCAGCCCCGATCTCTGCCACCCAGTCACTTATCCATCCTCCTGTCCCTCCTCATCTCTCCCATCCTGAGAATGGGCAAGCCCATGGGGAGCTGTGGTCACCGGTCCTCACCTGCCGAGAGTCCAGCCACCCTGGACTGCATGTGTCAAATCTTATCTTACAGACTCTTTTGGGGACTTCACTTTACAACCAAACCTGGCTCTAGGCTGGAGGGGCTTCCACTATGCAAATATAAGAGGATGATGATGATGAAACTCCATGCAATGAAGAGCACAGGGACCTGGAAACCAGATGGTGACCCCACCTTTCCAGGCTGGTAGCCCTTGCTCCCATCATGTCTCTCCTGGAAAGCCGTGGAGCCAGGCAGGTTAGAAACTGCTCTATTTCTGAGCTATCAGATGCATTATGAACTCATCCATCCTCCAGGGAGTTTAAAACTATCTGATACCTTTTCCCCCCACCCTTTAATTAGTTCAAAAAACCTTCCAAAATGGAATCCGATTGCAAAGAGATCCCTCCGTCCGCAACGAGGTATTTCAGAGACGTGTGACTGCGGTGAAGGATGCAGCAGGTTGGTTTGGCACCTGGGGATGTTTATGCTGCTCTCGTATGGCTGATCGTCCCTTTATTACCGTGCATTTTCCGTATGACAGGAGTTAAGAGACCGCGACGTGCCAGTGACTCATCGCAGTAGATCTGCTCGCTCAGATTCATACAAAGGATTGCCGATATTACTCGCGGATGGCGGATGCAGACCAAAGGGACTGACAGTCAACGGGACTATTATTCAGGGCATTTTGGAAATGCTCCTCAAAGCACTTGTGGCATCTATGGGCTCCTGGACATGTATTCAGACACTCATGATGCCTGGGGATCGGACAGCTTCAGGATGTCACAAAGGAAAAATTCATCCTTTTAAAGGTGCCTGGCTGATGAAGACAGAGCGGGTTCACTTCCAACCTGGATGTCTAATAGAGGCCAGCGACCTCAACATTAAAAAGAGCAGATGCATGCCGTTCATTTACACGGACATTTCCCCCCTTTAAAGGGCACCTGACCAGGCCAGGAGCTGAGAAGCCTGGATGACAGGCCACCCACTGAGAGACATGCTGAAAATTAGCATCAGTTGATCTGAGCAAGAAACAGCGTCCTTTCAAGAATGAGCAAAGGATGGACTGACTGGAGGACAGCAAGCAGCCCCGTGTGCATGGTGACTACCAGGTCCTTTCCTCCCATGGTGGGAATTTACTTAACCATGTAGAAACCATCCCGGACTGTGTCCCCGTCTGTCACACAGCAGCACAGCTTCGCTCGCTGGCTCGGACGTGGTTGTTCTGCTAGGCTGCTGTGACACTGTTGGGGATGAAGTTGGAGTGGTGTCCAAAGCACCACCTGCAGCCGTGTATACCCCGACCTGAGCCCCAGTGACTCCCCCGGGCACCCCCAGGTTGATTTGCAGCTGGAAGTGCCTCTTGCACTCGGCAGGTATCAGAGCACCTCTCCGCATTGCAACAGCTGGAGCATGCTCATGGGTGGATCCAGGATTTTGACAAGGGAGGTGCATAGCTTGTGGTGCATATAATGCAATGCACATTTTTCTCCCCTTAAAAAGAACTGAGATGCTTTACTAATGGGCTAGGGGCCTTGGGTTGTATTATTCAGTTTAAAATCAAAGCAAAAACAAATACAACTTTATTGGACTGTTCATTAAACTGTTGTGTGTAAAGAACACATCAAACAGGGCAAGCGAACCAGAAGATGCAGTTTAGTTTTGTTAGTCCTGTAGTTATTTGATTTCAATGTATGTCTCTCTTTTAGATTCATAAAACTAAATCAGGCCTTCTTCAGCATCTTGGCAGTACATCCAATGCTTCACTGAAAGTTATCTGCACCTGAGTGAATATTCACCTGAGTTAATCATAGAAAAAGGAGAGACAGCTGTTAACACCTGCGGAGTGAAGAGTTTAGAAGGAGTTGGGTGGATTATGATGAGCCAGGATGTCAGGGCCGCCTGACTAGAAATGCTAGTGCCAAGCAGTTTGTTTTAAACTCTGGGTGGAGCTGGAGACAAAAGGGGGGTGATACTGCACCACTGCTCCCCTGGCTCTGCCCCGGCTGTGCCGAGTCCAGCCTGGTCTGGGAAGCCGTGCGCACACGTGGGGCAGGTGCACAGTGCCGGCCCCTGTGCACCAAAGTCCCTCTTCTCTGGAGCTGTTCCCCTTGCTGCCACCCCCTTCTTCCCAGCTCAGGGTGCTCTCCTCGCTGTCAAGCTTGCATAGCATCTTCCAGGGTCTCCTTCTTGTCTTGTCGCTGGCTGGGATCGCAGAAGAGGCCAGAGGGTTATTCATCCGCTGCCCCATCCATTCACCCCCCACCCCCAACTCCACCAGCTCCCTAACAGGCAGACGGCAGCGGGAAGCACAGAGCCTACAACTCTGCCCCCAGATAGACAACCTAGACCCTAAGATACCACGGGATCCTTCAAATGTCCTTTGCAAAGAGGCTTAGGAACATCTCTGCACTGGAAGGAGGGATCCAGCTGAGCTCCACACAGCCAGGGAAAGGCTGGCCAGGACGGGGATGAGCTGTAGGAAGGCAATGAGGTTGCCCCAACCAGGCAGATGGCTGTCTGGACTTAGCCAACACAGTGCAGAGGGAAACCAGAGCAGACCAGAGGTCATGGAGCAGCTGGTTAGCTCCGAGCGCAGCCCCCACTGCTGTCTGCACAACGGGAACGGAGGCCAAGTGAGTTGGCCAAGGCCACACACGACATCTGTGGCAGAGCAGGGAACCAAACTGCCCCAGGGAGCTCGCAGTCTAACCCGACGGGCCACGCGTGCATGGCTAGCTGGATCCCCAGCTTGCACTGCTCGGGATGCTGGAGACACCAGGAAGGAGGGGAGAGGCAGGGCAGCCTGGCGGCCAGGTACCACACACCCCACAGCACGTGGCAGACAGCCATCCCACGTTTCCGGCTCTGGCCCCATGTCAAAACAGTGAGTCACTTCCCTCCAGAGGGTGGGTGAGGGCTCGGGGTCACCCCAGGTGCCCACCAGCCGGCCCAGGGTCCAGCAGGTCGTGGAGGGGGCTGGCGTGGGCGGCGTGGCTCTTTTGGTGGTAGCGGAGGGAGCGCTTGTAGCGGAAGCTCTTGGAGCAGTGGGGGCAGGTGTAGGGGTGCTCTCCGGCGTGCACGCGCTGGTGCTCCACCAGGTACTGCTTGCGGGTGAAGCGCTTCTCGCACTGCGTGCACTTGTAGGGGCGCTCGCCCGTGTGGGTGCGCTGGTGCCGCAGCAGGTGGGAGGGGCAGCTGAAGCGCTGCCCGCACTGCAAGCACTGGAAGGCGCCAGCGCCTTGGCTCCTCGGTTTGCACGGGCCCCGCGCCGGGCTCCCCTTCTGCAGCGGGCTCCGGCCGCAGCCCCCGCCGTGAGACCGCAGGTGCTTGCGCAGGCTGGACTTGTGGCAGAAGCGCCGTTCGCACTCGGGGCACGAGTAGGGATTCCCTGCCGCTGGGTGGGCGCGGGGGCTGTGCCGGGGTGGGGTGCTCTCGGCCGGCAGCACTGGGAGGGGGCCCTCCGCCCCACGGTCTCGCGGCTGCAGGGCCACGAGCTGATACAGCAGCATTGGGTTGGCATCTGGGAAGTCCAGCGCGGGAGCAGCCGGCTTCCCCGGGCCGTGCCCAAGCATCTCTGTTCCTGGGCTGTCCAGACTCTCATGCTGCAACATCTCCTGCTCCGGGCACTGGAAAGCCTCGGCCGCCAGCAATGTCCTCTGCAGCTCCAGGCTTCTGGGCTGCTCCTCTTCCGCTTCGATCACCACTGGAAGGAGAGGGGAGCTGAGCAGCAGTGGTTTGGCAGGCAGGTCCCCCCGGCCCAGCACCCAGGGCTTGGGACGCCGGCACTGTGGTCCCCAGCTCCTTCAGCAGCCAACCTCTGGGCCTCAAAGCTGTTCCCGTTTAGCGTGCTGCTTTTCCACCCCCTCTCCCCGCTCTGTGATGCTGAGGGACTTCCTCCTGCCCCGCGTGCCCCCAGACCGCAGCAGTTTCAGTAACTCACCTGTGCTGGGCTCCACGGGGACCTCCCCGTCCACCTGCTCCCCGATGCACGGCGTCTCCCCTCGCTCGATCCGGGACAACAGGTCGGGCTTGGAGATGGCGTAGTCTGTGCGAGGGAAATGACAGGCACTTAGGGCCTGATCCTGGACCGAGAGGCCTCCTACCACCCCTGGCCTGACTCTCTGAGCAGCTGCTAAAGCAAAAACCTGGTATGTTTGTGCTGCTTCCTCTGTCCCTGGGCTGTCCTTTCCTCTGTCTCCACGCTCTGATGATGGCGTGCTACCAACCTGGACTAGCAGATCTGCAGGGATTCGAGCAGCGGGCAATAGGACCACCCCTAGATGCACTATAGGTGGGATGGGACCTGACTCCGGCTGCCGGGGATGGGAGGCAAAGAGATGCCGTCTCCACGCTGGAGGCAACAGGGAAAAGGGGCTGGATGTATCAGCCTGACAGCCCCGGAGACCGGAGGTGTCGCTACCCCTCGCTGGCGGGGCTCATCCCTGCCCTCCAGCCTCTCTGCTGCAACAACCCCCCTGCACCGTGTTGGCTGCGGCTGGTGGCTGCACTGGTGCTGCGGCTGCTCAGTGCAATAGGAGATGAGGACCCCCGCTCCCGGCCTGCCCCCCGCCAGCGAGAGGGGCTGTCCTGTGTCTGGGACCTCAGCAAGCCCTGGGCACAGAAAGGCAAAGGCAGGAAAATACCCCTTGCCCAAGTGGTTCCTAGACGTCTCTCAGGGAAAAGCCCTCACCCAGCGAGACCAGGGTCTCATAGTTGCCCTTCATCACGTTCTTGTACAGCTCCTTCTGCCAGCCGGCCAGGCTCTCCCACTCCTCCTCGCTGAAGTAGACCGACACGTCGTCGAACGTCACCGGCACCTGCAAGCACGAACATCACATGCTCAGCGCTCTTCGCTGCCGGACCGGAGCATCTCCCACGCCAGCTCACAACACATACAGGCATCTGAACTGCCACGGGCTGGGTCCATCCTGTCCCGTCTCCCGTGTCACAGGGGCAGAGAGCGGATGCTGGAAGGGAGGACCAAAGGCAAGGAGACTGGTGGGCTGGGAGGAAACCCAGCAGAAATAAGCACAGCAAGTCAGAGCAGGGGGCTGTGTGTTGGGAATGAGATAGGCACACAGGGGTGTTTCCAGTCAAGTCCGGAGCTCCAAGGACAACCAGATAACGAGAAATTTGGAGGGTCACAAAGAGCGAGAACGAAACGTTCATATCTAGCGACAGCTGATCTGCTGAAGCCGGCCGGCCTGGGACAGCACAAATCCCCCTGGCTAGTCCAGCCACGGGTATGCCCAGCAATGCTTGTTGCCATAAGCCCTGCGGTCATTAATAAAGGTCGTAACACTGCTGCCAAGCAGCTAGTTGGTATTTTGTGACAGTACCTGACAACGCTCCCTTAAAGCTGTGATTCTAACCAGGGGGCCGCAGCACCCCGGGGAGCCCTGAGATCCTTTCAAGGGTGCCACGGGGTGCTAGGCCACGTCAGCACTGCGAGCTGTGCAAACAGGATAGTTTCATAGTAGCTGGGGTCAGGAGGAACCTGGACAGATCATCTAGCCTGACCCCCTGCCACAGACAGGAATGAATGCTGGGGGCACAAGACCCCAGACAGGTGATCATCCACCTCCTCTTGAATTTGCCCAAAGCAGGGGGGAGGGCCAATTTCAT